>NC_056744.1:346760172-347060172 GCF_019279795.1 Protopterus annectens
AAATTACCACAGTCATTATTTCAAGGGACTGCTGATATACATATACATAGTATGCCTCCTCACTCCTCAGTCCAAACTGTCAAAGGCACCTGTATATGTGTCCTAAGTGTGATTGTGAGTAAAGTGAAAAAATAATGATTACAGTAACAAATTCTACTTTGTTGTTCCTACACAAGTTGTAGTAACCTTCTTTGTACACCTCTGAGCTATGTAAGAAAACTAAAAGAATCAATGACCACACTGTCCTTAGCGCAAACGCAAGCTTTAATGACCTCATGTGCACACTTCTAAGATTTGACTGTGAGGAATAACACCACAGCCCCCCCCCCTCATATAACCTACAGCACCTTTCTGTACACAGTCATCCAAGCAGGGCTGGTTTTAGGATGGATGCAGTTGAGAGCAGAGGCCATTATCAACATTATGCTAACAGGGTCATATCACAGCTCTGTTGAGGTTAACGAACATAATCAGAAAATAAATATATATTTTTCTCCTCATTTTCCTCAAACAGCATTTGTGGGGCCCCCACACAGTCAATGATGATTAAGGGAGCCCTTTGTATCCATTCATACAGTCTGGGGAGTAGGGGTCCCCAGTGTCTTAGAAGATCTAAGTGTCTGAATGTTCTGGGATATATGTTATGCCTTCCTTCTGAAATATAATTTCTTGTTAGCTAGATTCTGTACTGACACTCAGAAGAATAATGTATATATCCTGGCATTATTGTGTGTGTGCACAGATAAAATTCAGTGACATTGCCTTACACACACACACACACACACACACGCTATAGCAGTATTAGTTTTGTACTTTTTTCAGCAATACATTGTACAACACTGGTACCAGCAAACCAGATTAGTGACTGCTGTTAAGTAGTCATCAGACAGAGGCAGGGATAGGTCACTTTTATTTACCTTAGTGAGGAGTAATGCAAACCTCTCACTGATTTTGCACATCATTTTGCTCTGTCCTTTGTAACACATTTGATTTGCTTGTAAATCATTCAGGATTACAAACAAGTCAATAAATCCAGACATTAGAGTTTTGTACTTAATGTCCAAAAAGTATGTTGATACAAAAGGTGTTGTTCTATTATCTTTTTCATTGAATCAGTGTAATATTTAAATGTGTTTCTGATTTTGAGCCTTTATGCTGCTATTATTGGTACTGTGCTGATTTCTTCAGTGAAGTTGAGAGTTATGGTATCTGGTATTCTGCAAGTATTTATAAAACTCAATAAAAGAGAAAACCATCCCTGAAGATCCAGAAGTATTAGCTCTTCTTAAAATCCAAAGCATGCATGGACACTGGTCACACTGGGCTACTGATCTATCTAGTGCTTACCCTGCTCATGTTCATTAACAGCTTTATCCCAACGGGTTCATATCACAGACCTGTTCAGGTTAAAGAGAATAATCAGGAAATTAATACATTTTTTTCTCATCATTTTTCCCAACCAGCAGCAGCTTTTGTGCCCCCCCTTCACAGTGATGTATGATTAAGGGGTGCCCCCTTGCAGCTACAGGTATTGCAGGCACCTAAAGCTGGCTATGTTGTTAGTTTTAGTGTAGAGAATGTCCACCAGCAGGGTTTATCTAAGGCATGGACACTATGTTTGTGTTAATATATTTAATGGAATTGTGAAGGCTCTTGATTGATAAAACATTGTTACTATAACCAAAGACATTTTTGAATTTTAAAGGAGATATAAATAAGCATTATTAACCACCTGGTTTATTAAGTGTACAAGACTGATGTAGTAGCTTTTGTTGGTTTGACAGACATGTTACAAAATGTCAAGGTAAGCACTTGCTGTGGGGGCCCCCAGTGACCGCAGGGTTCGCTGGTGCCTAAAGCCGGCTGTGTGAGTGTGTGTGTGTGTGTGTGTGTGTGTGTATATATATATATATATATATATATATATATATAGCACAGGCTCAAAATCAGGGACAGTTTTTAAATATTACTCATATAAACTTGGAAAGTTTTTACAATAATATTATGCATGTTAGCATGCATTTTCTGAAGGATATAAAGTTTGAAACTCAAACCTGCGTCTTTATTTAGAGACGTAAATCCTGTGATTTCATAGAAAACAGCAGATTTTACGAGGGACAGACCAAACTATGAAGCAACAATGTGGACGTTTTGAGAAATTCTGGACAGTGAGAGACAGTCCAAACAGTACATTAAAATACATTTCTCAATCCCTTTACCAACATCAGAATATTTGCAGCCAACGAAGGACGCGACTGATTACTAACAATGCATTTTGTGACCCTGGTACAAACTGTTTACATTTCACAACTTTTACTGTTGGCGGAAACAAGCACCGGCCCACGTCCAAATTTGAAGTGAAAACACTGCACAAAAGGGTGGAACCTACACGCCTTATAAGGACATCGGTGGGACGGGTTTGCCTGAGTTGGGCGTGGTCAGAGAGAAGGCGGCTCCCAAACATCAAGCTTAGATCCTATTTGTTGGTTCGGAGTGGGAAACTTCAAGCACAGGAGAGTGTTGCCTTGCGAAGTAGACAACTTGCGGACCGAGGTACGTATCCAGTATTATGCATTTTATCTATCGGCCACAAAGTCTGGTTGTATGTCTTTTTTGTTTGTTTATCTGGCCTGCCATTATGTGTTTTCATTTCTTCCTTACAAAACATTAACCAGTCTTTCTGCATATATTTCTTTTTTCAGTATCCTGTTTGCAGAATGGCACAATTGCTACTTAATTTACTGGTATATAACTATGAATTTATGCATTCTCAACGGTTCCTGATTTTCAGGTAAATCACCAAGAAATACTGCAAACAGTGACTGACATTAAAAATCCATACGTCTTACTCACCGTGCAGTGCACCCTAGTGCAAAGCCTGTTACTGTATTACATTTAAATGAATAAAAGTAATACTTTAAAAAGTCACTGCTTTCGGGCATTTGCCCTGACCCGCCGTCATCATTTGGCTTTATCCTTGAGCAAAGAATTTGAAAGCTACCTGACTGTAGCCACTCACCTGTCCATATTACAAGCTGCGATGAGCCCAGGTATTTACAGTCCACCCAGGCTTCACGCTCCTTACACTGACCATGCTGCCTCAGGACTCCACAGGTGGTCAGCAGCCCAGCTCCTACCTAAGTGACGGCAATAAAAACAACCTTAGGGATTGTCCGGAGGCTTAATACTGTTTCCACTTCAGGGCAGAATCCAGATATCCAGTTCATAATTAGTAGCACCGCTCTGACAACTGGGCAGCTAATAGTAGCTGTGCCATGGGACAGATGGACAGTGCCACCAACTACAGCTGCATTTACCTTTTACAACACTTACCACCAAGCAGATCATCTCTAGTGTTGATGTTCGCAACAAAACCCCTGACTTCTAAACCATGAAACAGTTAACAGAATGGTTTTGTTAAGAGAAGCACAGGGTTGACAGTATTACATTGGGTAAAATAAGCCTCGTCTAAACCAATTATTTGTGATTTTTTTAAGTTATAAAGTAGTTGGCTTAACAGCTCCCTATCCAAGTTACCGAAATACATTTTGACAGGTGATCAAAATGTACGAATTAACTGTACCGATGAAACAATTCAATGCCAAATTATCATTCTTTTCCCACCGGGGGCATTACACCCCAAGATCTTCTGAATATATTGGGATATTTATGCCCACTCATAACATCTTAATTGTATAAAGCCTATGTACCCGACTGCCCATCTGGGATGGGGGTAGACAATTGGCAATCATGTGGTAACACAAGAGAGATTGCCCCCTGCTATGTGCACGACTCAAACGTATATATGAAAAGAACTGATGTGAGAACTAGTGGACAGGGTGAAAATACAGCTGACCGTTAAGCAACAGTAGTGTTTTATATTATCTATAAGCATACAGTGCAGCCTGAGAGCCCTTTGTCACAGTAACATCTCCAATATACTGTAACTAGATTCTGCCGTTTTCTTTATTGTTTTTAGACTTCATTTTTTAAGAAAATATTATTATTATTTTTCCTTGGCCAAGGCTGTGTTGCTTAACATTTTAACCTGCCTTTATTTCTAAAACTGAAACAGGTGGTCATGTGGTCGTGTACAAGGCACCTTGGACAGTTCCATAGCGTATTCTTTACTAAATACATTGGTTTTGCTTACGGATTAAAAAAAACATTGTTTTCCTTGGAAAGTATTATTTTTTCAGCAAATTTGTTTATTGGAGTACATTGTTTGCTCAAAACCAGACTGTACAGGTACAGAGGGCTGACTGACAGAAAAAGTCCTTAACAGAGAATATGGTCTTATTTTGACATTTCTGTTAAATGCTGCTGAGTAAAGATCTGCAACACATTAAGATTCACTTCTTACTGGTTCTGTCATGCTTACCATTGATAATTATCAATCCAATGCACAAGGTAATCAAATTTCCTCTGTTACCTGTGCTGTGAAATTGGTCCATTCATAAATGTGGTATATTAATAAACCTTAATTATATTTTGTCTTTTTAGGCTGACATGGATAAAAATGATTACAGAATGTTCCTTTAGGTTGTCTTCTTCTTCTTTCGGCTTTTTCCCAGTTAGGGGTCGCCACGGTGGATCATCTGTCCGCTCATGATTGGCAGTGGAGTTTTACGGTGTCGAGTTGCCAGCCCGGCGCCCAACCTTCCACAGAAGGCACACACATGCACACACTCACACCTAGGGCCAATTTAGAGTGTCCAATTCACCTACTGCATGTCTTTGGGATGTGGGAGGAAACCGGAGCACCCGGAGCAAACCCACGCGACCACAGGGAGGACGTGCAGACTTCACACAGAAGGCACCCCAGCTGAGAATTGAACTGGAGAATCTCTAGCTGTGAGGCGGCAATGCTAACCACTGCACCACCGTGGCCGCCCCTTTAGGTTGTAGTAGACAGAAATTGAAATTAACAAAACCTGGCAACATCATTAAGTGTTAAGTCTGTTGTACTATATATACTATCAGAATTTTTACTGATTCTGCTTGAATATGCACGTGTATTTGTTTGCAATGAAGCTTTCCATCATGGGTCAACAATGGGGAAAATGGTGCACATCTGGGCTAAAAAGGTGAATAAAATATAATAAAACATACCAAACAAAATAAGTGTTTGAAAGTGTGTCTGCCTGAAGGTATATACGACTAGACATGTTACTGTCCCCATGATTGCATACCCAGTAGGGTCTTGGGTTACTATTTGATGTAGAATCCAATAACTTATCACTGCTGCTGCTTCTATTAATCTTCAAATACATCTTTGGCTCTACTGAGAAGAAAAGTTAATGTGACCAAACAAGTAAAATGTGATCATGTGGAGTCGGATTAATCAAAAAAGGCGCTGCATAATCTCAGTGATTTCTTGTGATTCCCTGATTCTTATAACAGTGCTGGGGTCTCTGGTTCCCTGTCCTTATAACACTGCCAGGGTTTTCTGTCCTTATAAT
Source organism: Protopterus annectens (assembly GCF_019279795.1). Lineage (NCBI taxonomy): Eukaryota > Metazoa > Chordata > Ceratodontiformes > Protopteridae > Protopterus > Protopterus annectens. The sequence goes on from NC_056744.1 coordinate 346,765,635, forward strand.
ACTGCTGGGGTTCTCTGGTTCCCTGTCCTTATAACACTGCCGATGTTCTCTTAACCAGACACAAGGATCTTAGAACCTGCAATTATAGGTAAGTATGCTTGAATTTTATAAAGTAAGACTTTTTAATGTATAATTGTTTAAAGTGTACCTTTGCAAGTTAGGGGTATGTAATACTTTTCTGTTTTGCTTCCAGTTTTTGCTTAATTTTGGGGAACACTTTCTGTTTTGTTTCCAATTTATTGTTTAATATTTGGGGAAATACATGTTAGGCATCCAATATTCCTTTAGGGATAGTTACATTTATTTTGTCCAAAATGTTATAGTTTTAGGGGTTGGTACTGTAATTGGGGCTAACTACTGCTATAGACCCAGGTCAGCAACTGTGGTATTCACAGAGAGTATTTATATATAATAACCTTAGCATGTCGGTTTGGTCGAGGGGCAGCTCAGAACAGGTATTCAGTTTAAATTCAGATGGGTAGCGTCCTTCTTTTAATGCAAGCTTTGCAGGACTGCTGTTAGAGGAGATAGTTTCTAGTGGGGAAAGATTAATTAAAAGAGACGAGTAACTAGATTAATAGTAAAGCAGTTTCAATAACTAAAAGGAGTCACAGTGCCCCAACTGTTAAACTAAAGCATCAAGTTCAAATAGTTTTCTGGTTTCTATGCAGTAGTCAAGCAACATTCAGGTAGAAATTAAACAGTGTACATGCTAGTCTCCTAGTTGCTATAACTGTAAAGTAACAGATATGCTTGCTGGTCTTCTAAAACACATTTATATAAGCTGCTAGTCTATTAGAAAGTATTTTTCACCAAGCACCAAGTCTCTATAACTATACAGTAACAGATAAGCTTGATAGCCTTTTAAAACACATTTAGATAAGCGTTCTAGTCTTTAAAAAAAAAAAAACATTTTTCATCAAGCTGTTATACACACAATCCTATTCAAACAGCCATAATGAAACGCTACAACTACAAGCCTCAAAGTCTCTAAGTCTGTAATACTAAACGGTGTAATCAGATAAGCTTGCTAGCCACTAAAGAACATTTTGCAATTGCTATAGGGCTGATCGGCATTATCTGTTAAACGACAGTGTGAAACAGCAGTGAAACAAGTGCAAGTTGCCTCAGTTCCCAAGAACTTTCATTGCAGTCTGTAGGACTTTGTACATTTATACTAGGCAGATATTAATGCAATAGCAATTTTTGCAATGATCTTGCAGCAAAAAGAATTTGTTTGACAAAATGGTGCCCTTGTCATCAGAAACTAAACAACTGAACATTATATTTTCTTGGATATTTTATACTACTTGTGCACCATTTAGTCAGAAACAACATTTACTGTCAAAGAAGGACTTTATGTCCCACTTAATTTATACATAATGCTACCTAAAAGATAAACAGCAAATTATTGTTTATTTATTAATCATTTGGAAAATGGCTAAGTAACTCATCATTGCAGATTCTCTTCAACCCAGACAAAAAGGCTGTATAGAAGGACAGTTTCTAGATTACTAAGGCAACTAGCATATGTCTAAGAGTAAACCGCAGTACCTAGAGAAAGTCCGTACAGATTTGAAAGAAAAATGTAAATTGCTGTGGTACTTGAGTGCAGGGGATTAAAGTTATGAGCTTCTAAAAAAACTTAATCTGGGACTGAAACAATTAACAGAATAGTCTTGTTAAGAAAAACACGTTTGACAGTATTGTATAGGGTAGAATCAGCCTCGTCTAAACCATTTATTTATGACTTTATAAGGTTATAAAGTAGTATTTACTAACATGAAACAGTTGGCTTAACAGCTCCCTATCAAAGTTACCGAAATACATTTTGACCGGTGATCGAAATGAACGCATTAACTATAACGATGAAACAAGTCAATGCCAAATTATCATTCTTTTCCGACTGGGGGCATTACACCCCAAGATATTCTAAAATATATTGGGATTTTATGTCCACTCATAGCATCTTAATTGCATAAAGCCTATGTACCTGACTGCCTATCTGGGATGGGGTAGTCAACTGGCAATCATGTGGTAACACAAGAGAGATTGCCCCTTGCTATATGTACAACTCAAACGTATATATGAAAAGAGTTGATGTGAGAACTAGTGGACAGGGTGAAAACACAGCTGACCGTTAAGCTACAGTAGTGTTTTATATTATCTGTAAGCATACAGTGCATCCTGAGAGCCCTTTTCACAGTAACCTCTCCAATATACTGTAACTAGATTTTGCCTTTTTATTTGTTTTTAGACTTAATTTTTTAAGAAAATATTATTATTAGTTTTCATTGGCCAAGGCTGTGTTGCTTAACATTATAACCTGCCTTTATTTCTAAAACTGACACAGGTGATCATGTGGTCATGTACAAGGCACCTTGGACAGTTCCATAGCTTATTTTTCGTTAAATACATCGGGTTGTTTACTAATAAAAAGAAAACATTGTTTTCCTTGGAAAGTCTTATTTTTCAGCAAATTTGTTTACTGGGGTACATTGTTTGCTCAAAACCAGACTGTACAGGTACTGAGGGCTGAATGACAGGAAAAGTCCTTAACAGAGAATATGATCTTATTCTGACATTTCTGTTGAATGCTGCTGAGTAAAGACCTGCAACACATTAGGATTCACTGCTTTCTGGTTCTGTTGTGCTTAGTGTTGATAGTTATCAATCTGGTGCACGGGGTTATCATATTCCATCTGTTACCTGTGCTGTGAAATCGGTCCACTCGTGAATGTGGTATATTAATAAACTTTAATTATATTTTGTCTTTTTAGGCTGGCATGGATAAAAAATGATTACAGAATGCTCCTTTAGGTTGTAGTAGACAGAAATTGAAATTAACAAAACTAATTTTTATTTACCTGGCAACATCATTAAGTATTAAGTCTATTGTATTAAGCTGTATATATTATCAGAATTTTTACTGATTCTGCTTGAATATGCACATTTATTTGTCTGCAATGAAACTTTCCATCCTGGGTCAACAATGGGGAAAAATGGTGCACATCTGGGCTAAAAAGGTGAACAAAATATAATAAAACATACCAAACAAAAGCTTGTTTGACAGCTAATATAATCACGTCACATGGCATATAATGGGTGTAACATTAAGTGTTTGAATATGTGTCTACCTGAAGGTATATACGACTAGGCATGTTACTGTCCCCATGATTGCATACCCAGTAGGGTCTTGGGTTACTATTTGATGTAGAATCCAATAACTTATCACTGCTGCTGCTTCTATTAATCTTCAAATACATCTTTGGCTCTACTGAGAAGCAAAGTTAATGTGGCCAAACAAGTAAAATGTGATTATGTGGAGTGGGATTAGTCAAAAAAGGGGCTGCATAATTTCAGTGATTTCTTGTGAGTTCCCTGATTCTTATAACACTGCTGGAGGGTCTCTGGTTTCCTGTCCTTATAACACTGCCAGGATTCTCTGGTTCTCTGTCCTTATAACACTGCTGATTTTCTCTGGTCCCCTGTCCTTATAACACTGCTGGGGGTTTCTGGTTCCCTGTCCTTATAACACTGCCAGGATTCTCTGGTTCTCTGTCCTTATAACACTGCTGATTTTCTCTGGTCCCCTGTCCTTATAACACTGCTGGGGGTCTCTGGTTCCCTGTCCGTATAACACTGCCAGGGTTCTCTGGTTCTCTGTTCTTATAACACTGCTGGGGGTCTCTGGTTCCCTGTCCTTATAACACTGCTGGGGGTCTCTGGTTCCCTGTCCTTATAACACTGCCAGGGTTCTCTGGTTCTCTGTCCTTATAACACTGCCAGGGTTCTCTGGTCCCCTGTCCTTATAACACTGCTGGGGGTTTCTCGTTCCCTGTCCTTATAACACTGCCAGGGTTCTCTGGTTCTCTGTCCTTATAACACTGCTGGGGGTTCTCTGGTTCTCTTGTCCTTGCATGAGGAGATTGTATTTGCTGACACTGCTTTAAGCCCCCAAATGTGTTTATTTTGATTAGACCCTGAATCCTTTAATTCTGCTTCATATCTTGGAGCTTCATTTAAACTGCCCCATCCTTCTCACCCCCAATCCAGCTACTGACCCATCTAGAAACTCTCAATGGACCTCTGAATATATCCTTCCTGCTGGACTTTCTGAGTCTGCTACCTTTGCTGTAAACCTTGCTGGGGTCCTTTGATTATTTTCATCCAGTCAGGGTCCTCTTACACTATTTCTAACACCTTTTAATCTTCCTGGGCTTTCTGAAATTAATAATGTTGATAAAGGCTCTGAATTACTTATTGTTAATGGGATTGTTGACCTTTTTACATCCTGCTGGAGAATATGCTGATTCTGTTAGCTTTCTGGAACCTCCTTGACAGTTGATCCTGCTTGGGAGGAGGGGCCTCAGATAAATTACGCTCATTTATTTTATACAGCCCACCCTGGTTTTCTGCAACTCTTTGAGTTAAAATAGTCATTTTTGCAATGATCTTGCAGCAAAAAGATCCTGTTTGGCAAAATGGTACCCATGTCATCAGAAACTAAACAATTGAGCATTATATTTTTGAGGATATTTCTTACTACTTGTGTACCATTTAGTCAGAAACAACATTTATTGGCAAAGAAGGACTATATATGTCAATTAATTTACACATTTGCCACCTAAAAGATAATTAGCATATCATTTATTTATTAATTATTTGGCAACTGGCTAAGTAACTGATCATTGCAGATCCTCTTCAACCTAGATAACAAAGGCTGTATAGAAGAACAGTTTCTAGATTACTTAGACAACTAGCATCTGTCTAGGAGTAAGCAACAGTACCTACCTAGAGAAAGTCCATACAGACATCTTAGGATGTTACTGCCATGTTAGTAAACAGAATGGACATTTCTGGCACTGGCTCCTGAGCTATATTTTGCTATCATGTCTTAGGTCTTTTGTAGATCTGAATGAACCTGAATGTCACAACTAGAACAAAAATATGACAGCAGGGCAAGGTAAGCATAACAGCCATTCAGCATAATATCTGTGAAGTGAGTGGCATTGTATTTATTCACTTGTTAGATAACTGGGTACACTGCCCTTATGGACCTTTCCAACCATGACCACTACCACACGGAGCAAATGGTGAACAAACAGGAATATAGCTTTATGCAATATATAATATGCAAAGTGCAGGGAAATAGTCATTTAGTATACATTCTTTATTAAAGCTAACAGTTTGGAATATTACAGGTAGTTTATAATACATTATGGTAAGAGACTTTCAGTCTGATAATGGTGTGCATGCAGTACAGTGACCATATATCTCACCTAAAATAATTAAAAAAAGTCAACACAGAGATCACACAGACCCATTAAAAGAGAATTTGTGCTACACGATTACCTGTTTTTTTAGTTTAGTAGTTACACTGCATTTTTGTTGTCTTTTTGGTTAGAGAAATTAGACCATTAAATATTTGAACCAAGTAAGTCACCACCATTATGTAAATCCAGACAAGCTGCTTGGAGCTTAAAAAGAAGACAAAAATGCAGATGACGTGTAGATGTGTAAACGGGCCAGAAAATATTCCACAAATCAGATTATTTCTCCATCGTAACACAAAGACATGATTATCATTTTAAAACAAAACAACAGTAGGACAAACAAGTGCAAATGTTGCACAGCACTTAATTATCTACAAAGTGAATGATGTTCCATTTACATACACAATTTTTGTTAGCAAAGAAAGCACAGATAAGTCAAACATTTTACCAAATTATCATTCAGTTTTCATCATTGCTTAAATTAAATTTAGAACAGCTGACTGTAAAATAACACTGTTACACCTGCAGTGGAATGCCATTCAAATGTAGTAACTCCTTTCAGAATTCTTTTATAATGTGGTCCATTTTTTAAGTAATTTTTATAAAATATCTTGGGTGATTTATCCTGTACTACAAACAGCAGTAGTCTGAGTGACTAAGATGAACCCAGCTGTTCTTGTTGTGGGTGTCCTTTTATTACATCCTTTATGTTTCAGGCTAGATGCTGCCATTAACTGGAGTCTCTCTGTACTGAGGGTAATTTGATTTGTCACAGCTGTCCAAGTATTAATTTTTGTGTATCTTTGTATAATTTCTGCAGAAAACACTAAAATGTTCTGTTCGTTATACCCAGATTTAGACTTGCTCAATACATTTAGAATTTGTTGTTGGGCATGCATGTAATCAACTGGTAAAGGTGACACATGTCACTGCTAAGCTCTGTGACACACAGTTGCTCTTCATTAGTTTATATAAAGATCTTGGTTGTCCCACCATATGGTATAAAAGGCTGCTTCTATGTCCTGCAGATGTCCATTCAACTAATGTTTGTGAAGGCGTTCATTCCAAACCTGGGGTAAGGGTGGTGATTAGCGGAATGAGGTCATTCAGTCTCTAGACAGATCAATACCTCATGTAAGAGTCACAGTTCATTTCTCAGTAGAGACCATATATGATCGTAATTTGAAAAGTGAATCATAGTTTCAAACAGTTTTAAACAGTTCTGAGAAAAATAGTGCATACTGGTTCCACTTTTCAGTTTATAATCTCAGTCACAAAGATCTAGATTTGGCAACGGAATGTTTTTCTAAAAGAATTATATATACAAAATTATTTTTTTATACATTATTAACTCATTCCTCTCAATGAGCTCTTGAAGTTTGCTCTGTAACGTCTAATTAGTGGAACCTAAGATCTTTGATAAAATCAAATTATGTCCTCAAATTTCAAACAAATGGTCACATCTTTGAAACAATAAACGTCACCAGAGAGTGTAAATGTAAATGGCAAACTCTTCAGTACAAAGTATTTTTTACAGTGGTAGAATTATCTGTGTTTTAGGTCATAAACTAGATTTTATAAGTTACAGTATCAATAGTAATTATTTAGTTTGTAATATTTTACAAACAACTAACAATATATCACTAACCACCAATCTACTCATGTACTTCCAGCAGCATTTTGCACATCCATCTGAGAGCTTTCATGTGAGGCTAAGCAGTTGTGTCTATGCTACTTGGTTTTTGAGACATGTAGAAAAATATGACATTTATGGCATGTGCCTGTTTTTAAATGTTAGTAGTTTAATGTCACCACTTAGAAGATGGAATATGACACGTTATATTAAAGCATGTCAGGCTGATATGTGCTTATTACAAGATATTAATGCTGTTTCTTTACTAAAACAAGAATGCTTATTATTCGTTTTGGGAGCTAATTTTGATTTTGACTCTACAAATTGTTCAGGATTGTTTGTGTTTTTTGGAGAGGCTCATGATTAAAGTCATACAGTGGGTGCGAAATAACATGGGCTAGCTCTTGTGCTAGAGTTTAAATATCATACCAACAACTGGAGTTAATTAATTTCTATGCACCAACGATATTTTCTTTATGAAAAATGATTTGAGACTAGTTGTATCCCAGGTTAGATACGAATCATGTGAAATTATGGGGTGTTAAGATTTTAATTTTAGTGTATTAATCATGAAGAAGTGGGAAGGTAGAAGAACTTGAGAAAGTAAACATTAGAATATGCAAGGCTCATTTTATGGAAATTGCAGGGTTTACTTTTAAGGAAGAACATTTATATTTTAGATCCAATTTTGCATTGACAATGTCATTCCCTGTTGACAAATCAGGACAAATATTTGAGAAATTTTTCAGATCACAAGGTTTTAATAATAGAAATAAGTTGCTATCCTATTGGGCCTGGCAAACAAAAAAGGAGGTTTGCTTCCCTTTGATAGAACGTAGAAGACTCAGTTGATCTTTTGTTACAGTTGCACTTCATTGGAACAAAGATTCCACTGCCTTAAAGTACAGCTACTGCAACAATATAAATGTTGGTGGAACATTTTAGAGAATCCATTAGGGATTATAACCTTAATATTTGGTAGGATTATAACCTTAATATTTGGTTCATGTTTACAATGACAACTCTGTTGGGACAATTGATTTCTTCTCTTTCTAAGCATTTTCTTTTTGAACAGTGCAAGAATGTTTATGGAAACAAACAAGCAAACAAAAACAATAGCTGATAAGAAAATGATATGCTATGAAGGGGTTTAAAAATCTCTCATGGTGTTATGACTAAACATCCTCACAAACTGACAGAACTGCAGGGTTACTGTAATCAGAAAATTGCCAAAGAAGCATTGCAAAAGGAAATTGCCAAAGAAGTAGGAGAGAAACCATTTGCAATTAGTGAAAATAAGTTATACACATTAACTGGACCTGGACAGCCCTTTTCTTTTATTACTGGTACAGGTATCCTTGAAGTGTGTTAAGTCTTTTTATTACCTGAGGAAGATGATATTCCTTATAGCTATCATAACTTTTAGAGTGACTGGTAATTAAGCATAATGTTAAATGTATTAAATTGATGCTGGCCAGCTGGGAGAAATGGCTCATTGTTATTGTTGAAGAAAGGGACATGTAAATCAGGTTTATCTGACTGGAGATTAAATTCCTTATTAAACTGTGATTACAAAGTTTTGGCATGCATGATGTAAAAGACTTTTTTTTTTCAAATTAAATTCAAGGCTAAATGCCAAGTAATATCATGCATAACATTTTATGGCCAGTTAAAGAACAGTTTAGAAGAGTGAACTTGGATAGTTGAGTGGAAAGACATATTACAAAATCTCTCAAGAGGGTATTTTTAGAGTTGTACAGCAGACAGGCTGAGTTTTGTTTTTGGCTAGACAATGGTTATTCTTTTTCTTGGCTGAAGACTAAAGCCAAAGATTACATCAGCTTAACTCTGTCTACACAAACATGTATGAGGCAGACTCATCTCCGTAGCACAATTTTAGGTTCATAGGTGGGTACTAGGCTGTCTGCCCGAAGGCATTTATAAGCCTAGCCAGAATGTGTTGGCTTTTGCCGCTCCCTTAGATTAGTTCCCTGTGTCTCTGTCCAGCAGAGCCACTGAAGTGATCCCCGAGGTAAACTTTCTGTTTCCCATCCACTCGTCAAGGTTTCTCTTGAAGAGTGTTAGCGAGGAGCTCTGCCTAATGTAGATTGGAATCTTGTTCCAAAGCATGGGAAGTCTCTGGGACAGAAATCTATCCCTCCAGCATGTCCTATTTATGTGTGGCTCGAGGGGATAAGGTTTTCTTTAGGTGGAGCATGTCCATCAATTCTGGGTTGGACATGGCCTTGTATGTCAAGCAGAGATCACCTCTGAGTAGGTGGTATGCAACTGAATACAACTGGAGTTTCTTCAGCTGAGCTGCATATGGCAACTGTTTGAGGCCATTGATCCTTTTGGTGAGGTACTTTTGTGGTCTTTCCAGCTGTTGCAGGTGTCTTGTAAGGTACATCCCAAATGGGGCGTTGTACTCTATGATGGGTCTGATGAATGATGAGTAGAGGGGCACAATGACCTCTTTTGATCTGGATGCGAACCCTTTTGTGATTAGGTGGGCCATGTAGAAAGATTTTCTAACCACTTTGGCAATGTGATTATCAGAGGTGAGATTACTATCTACTTGGGTCCCCAGATCCCTTATTATGTCTTCTGTATTTAGGGGACTACCACCTATGTGGTAGTGTGTGGGTACTTTGTTTTTTCCAAAGGGGATGACTATGCACTTTTTGGCATTTAGCTTAAGGCCATGATTTTGACACCAGGTATCCATCTCAGTGAGACCCTTTTGGAGGATGTCTGTGTCAGCTGGAGAGTAAATTATAGCCCCTAGTTTGCAGTCGTCTGCAAACTTGGTCAGCCATAGTCCTCCTGTGCTTGCCTGTACTTCTGAAAAGTATATGCCGAACAGGAGGGGTCCTAGGACTGAGCCCTGGGGAACGCCACTTGTAACCGGTTTAGAGTTGGACCTAGCTCCTGCAACTCTTACCATGTGCGTTCTGTCTGTGAACCAGTTGCAACCCATCTTGTGATGTAGTGGTTTATGTTCAGGCTGGTGAGCTTGTCTATAATACCAGAATGGGGAATGGTGTTGAAGGCCTCAGCGAGTTTTAGGTAGGCAGTGTGTACCACCTTTCCCTCGTCTATAACCTTGGTAACTGTCTCAAAGAATTGGTCTTTTATTTGGTCTTTGCATTTATTGCATGGTAAATAAATATAAGTACATGCATGAGTTTTTTAAATCTAAGCAAGGCATTTTGAATGAAACAGCTTCTAATGGAAGTTTGAATGCATCGGGGAAGAGTCAAAGTCAAAGTAAACTTTATTGTCATACAGATCAACACAGAAGAAAGAGTTTGTATCGCTGCACGGAATTTTGATACTCAGGCTCATACCATAAGACTTACAGTTTACAAAAGGAAGATAGATTAAATTAATAATAATTAAAAATACTAAAATATGTAAATACTAAAGAATGATAATACTAAAGACTGATAATACTAAAGAATGATAATACTAAAGACTGATAATACTAAACAATGATAATACTAAACAATGATAATACTAAAGACTGATAATACTAAGGAATGATAATACTAAAGAATGATAATACTAAAGAATGATAATACTAAAGACTGATAATACTAAAGAATGATAATACTAAAGACTGATAATACTAAAGAATGATAATACTAAAGACTGATAATACTAAAGAATGATAATACTAAAGACTGATAATACTAAAGAATGATAATACTAAAGAATGATAATACTAAATTAATACTAAAGAATGATAATACTAAAGACTGATAATACTAAAGAATGATAATACTAAAGACTGATAATACTAAAGAATGATAATACTAAAGAATGATAATACTAAAGACTGATAATACTAAAGAATGATAATACTAAAGACTGATAATACTAAAGAATGATAATACTAAAGACTGATAATACTAAAGAATGATAATACTAAAGAATGATAATACTAAAGACTGATAATACTAAAGAATGATAATACTAAAGACTGATAATACTAAAGAATGATAATACGAAAGAATGATAATACTAAAGACTGATAATACTAAAGAATGATAACACTAAAGAATGATAATACTAAAGACTGATAATACTAAAGAATGATAATACTAAAGAATGATAATACTAAAGACTGCACTGATTCAGAATCTAAGTAAGAAACAAATTATGGCAGTAGAAATCAATACCAGAATTGTTGAATTGGGGATTGGCAAAAGTGGACCATAGTAATACTACGGCCTTAGATGGATATTCATGGTCATTGTGTGAACATGCTATGGATTATCCTCAGTGTCTGTAAATAAGCATAGCTAGGCAGAAATTCATAGCGGCCATTTATGTTAATGGGCAATGACCATGAAGAAATGTAAGGAAATTAGCCGTAATGAAATGCAAATGACAAATTATGTAGAGTGGTATCTTCTGATTCAGTTTTGTGCAATCTGCTTCACATATTATATCTAATTTGCAATCTACATAGATGCTAGCTGACTACGTAAAAAAAAATAATTTAAGTTGTCCTTTCCTCTGTTCAATACCACAGTCTTACACAAAATCACAAACTAATTGCTGAAACAATCCCTGCCATCCTTGACAAAAAAGTCATGTGACACAACTTCCATAATGACTTACCCATGCAGAGTCCAGCCAAGTAAAGCTGTGCTGAAGTAATACATTTGCAGTGGTAAAGAAAAAACATCCATCCTTTCATTCGTGCCAGCTGCCATCCTGTAATCAAAATGCTGTCAGTGACCCTCGGGGATCTTCCAGTAAAGGCACAAAACATACTTGCCATTTCATTACTTCTGATTAAAATCGCTGCATTTCTGTCATGCATGCACAATCAGTAAAACACACTGAAGTACATTTTCACAGTGATCAGCGCCCATTTCCACTGCTTCTGTAATTATTTCCCATTTACAAATGACAGTGTATTCACCAAAGCCATTGTAATATGCCCATGATGCAAATAAAACAAACTTTTCTTGAAGTAAATGCAAAATTCTTACCTCATTTTTAATTGTTCTTACTTTATAAAGTTTGTGGTTTTCTAATTAATTTGCCGCACAAGTCCAGTTACCACAAGTTAATATGGTGCTGTTGGCATAAGTCCAGGGTCTTTTATATTTTTATATGCAAATGAGGCGTTTTACTTTTATCTCTATGAATCACAGTAATATGCCAATGGCTAAAGCATCCTAGCCATGTAATAAGTTTCCCTTTAATGCTTATTCCTTAAGTACTTTATGCTTTTGCCATAGGCAAGCAGGCTTATCAAAACACCTTTGCATTTATGTAGTCAATGTGAATGACCTCTGCTGACCCTCTTTGCATAATAATGTAATGCCAACTTTCATGGACATCAACACTATCAATACTACGGTTACCTTTTTAACCTTGGTGAGAGACATTTAGATGCTCTGTTAAAAGAAGGAATTAGATTGTGGGTACAAATCAACAACATTTTTTTCTTTCTAAGGGATTTTACATGATGGATAGGCTATCAGAAGTTACATGTGAAAGGTCTACTGTGCTATAAAAGTGCTTTTTTTTTTTTTTTTTTGCTGAAAGAGTTTAAATGTGTAATAAATAAATAATGTTTGCTCAGAGATTCATAATGCTCTGTAATGAGACCCTTGTGCAGCTTCCAAATGCTTTATCGTATGCATGGATCCCCTCAAATTATTTGTGGTATGATCCCAGTTATTCTCATTAGAGGTAATATATAATTTCTCAACCAGAGTATTGGTAAGGCTGATCTATTACCAATGAGATAGGTTATTTTGAACAGAAAAAGGAAACTGGCTAGGTTTAAAGTGGTCAGAAAGGTAGCCTTCTACTTTCCTATGAACCTAAATGCCTTTTTTAAGAATATGGAGACACCACCAACTTTAGTTTCTTCATGAAATGTGGTAGACCTGACAGTGCAGTAAACATTGAAACCCTACAATAATGGCGTGCTCTCATTGGTATTGAGCCAGGTTTCTGACAATGTATATATCAATGTTTTCCAGGTTAATGAGTGTCTTTAGGAAGTGGAGATTTTTTGTTAAGGATACTAGCATTGAGCAGCAATACCTTTATCTTATCTAGATTCTATTTGTTATGTTGGAAGCATAAGAAGGCTGATGTTGTCTAAAAAAAGGCACTATGGGGGCAGACAAGGACTTAGCCAACAAATGAAAGCCTTGGGGTTATAGGTACGGGCCATCCCTTGCAAAGCAGTTAGTGCTATCTAACATTTCCTTCCAGACAGACACCCGAGTGACAGCAGAAACTAAGATAATTGTTGAAGTCGATAACCTTTTGTGGGTAATGTGACATCAGTCTTGGTGATGGCAGAATGCCATTCAAGGCCAGGATCATACCTGCCTTGGACACATTCTGAAAGCTCCATCATGTCCCTCTTCATACAGTCAAGGGAGATACAGCTGCAGTCATTTACACCCATGTGCACCATGATTGTGTTGTATGTGTACTTGTGGTGTATGGGCATGACTGCATCTGTGATGTGGTGAATCCTGGCATCCCATCGACAATTGACAGTGACCCTCTCCTATACCCTGGTGGGTGGTACATATGTGTGCCCAATATGGAGTCACCTATTATGAGGATGTCAGACTGTGGGGAGTTTTGCCTTGGGGCCTTTTTAATTGAATCAGTATGACTAACTACAGGTTTCATGGTGGGTACCATCCTTCTTGTCTGTTTGTGAGTTTGTGTATGTCACTGAGGGTACATGTTTCCTAGGCTACATTTAGGAGGCCTTTGTAATTTTGGTAGGTTACATTTAAGATTCTCAGCATTAATAAGTCTATGTTTTTGGTCTAAACTATGTGTAATTTATTTAGTGTGGGCTATGTTTTAGGTCCGAACTATTTGTAATTGATTTAGTGCTGTGCTTTGTTGTACTGACAACCTGCTTGGTTTTTGTAATGGCTTCATGTGAGAGTTTTGCCTCCATTAACATTATGTAACTATGTCTCTCACACATTGTGCTGACGAGGGTTCAGTTCCTATAATCAGGTATTTGAGGCACAAATAAGTACAAGAAATGTAGCATAGTTCATTTTAGAAAACAAAATGAAGGAATAAGAGGTCAAAGAGGGTTTCGTCTTTCATGGATTGAAAAGCTCGACACAGTTCTCCATGAAGGAATCTGTGAGATTATGAGTACGGAGAGAGGGCTGCCAATCGGTCCTGATAACTAAGATTTTTTAGGCCGCTGATCTTTTTAGCTATGAATGTCTGAGGTCTGACAAACTGAGTGATATGTTTAGACAAATACATGCTAAAAGGTGCATTATATTCAATAGTGGATCTGATGAGAGATGACTGAAGGGGGATTAGGACTTCTTTGGATCAAGTGGAGATGCCTTTAGCAACTACATGAGACAGGTAGAAGGCATTCTGAACTACTGCAGAGACTTAATGGCTAAGTGATAAACAATTATCAACAAGAGGGCCTTGATCACTTATGACACTGCCTGACTGGAAGGATGTGTCACATATATGGAAGTGAAAATACTTTGTTTTCTAAAATGAACTATGCAACATTTTTTTTGCATTTAATTTGAGACCATGGTCCTTGCACCAGTTGTTAACATTGTTCAACCCATGTTGGAGCAATTGCAGGTTAGTGGAAGATCAAATAAAAAAAAAAAATCCAGCTTACAGTCCTCTGCAAACTTAGTTAGCATTAGGCCAGGAGTGCTGGTCTGGAGATCTGAGCAATATATGCCAAATAGAAGAAGGCCCAACACCAAGCCCTGTGGTACACCATGGATAACGTTTTGCTTTCAGAAGTGGCACCTGCTATTCTAACACACAAGTTCTATTAGACAGCCAGTTAAATATTCATAGCAAAATATAAGGATTTATATTCAGATTTACAGGTCTATCAACACTGTCTGTGAGTAGGTGCAGCAGGTTAAGGCTGTGAGCTGTAGTTCCTGTGGTACAGGGTTTGATTCCCTCAGCCCTCCTTTGCTACTATATGACCTTCTGCAAGTCATTTAACCAGTCAATGCTTGAGGGCAACTGGAAATTTGGGCTAGGCTATTCATTGGTCTCTTAGAATGCAAGTCTAGTAACTACCTATTAGTCTATAATAATACCTGCATGGGGAAAAGTGTGAAATGCCTTGGCCAGGCCTAGAAATGCTACATGCACTGAATAACCACTATCGACTGCTTCAGTTACTTTTTCAAAGAACTTAATGAGATTAAAGACTCAAGAAACTTCCTTTGGCAAAACTGGATTGAGGATGGTACAAGGTTAAGACATTTTCAATATCCAGATCTGAGATAATGTACTCCAGAGCTTTACAAATGAGGCTAGTGAGTCTAATGGGCCTATAGTTACCAGTGTCTGTGGTCAGGCCACCCTTTTATAATGGCATTGCAATGGCTGTTTTCCAGGCTTTAGGAAAATAGTCACTGATGAGGCTTAGATTAAAGAGTTTATGTAGGAGTTCAGGTCGGCCATATTCTGCACTGATAATCAGGCAACCTGGTATGTTTTTAGGGCAAATGGATGAGGCCTTCTTCATTTTTGAGAGAGCAGAGAGAAGTTATGCTATTGTAATGAATTGCGCTGTCTGGGATTGTGGAGCCTGTAGAATACCTATAACTGTGGGATTGGCAGAATTTGTTACATAGTAATTAAATGACATGGCTGGGATTGGGGAGTTGTAGAATAGCTATAACTGTGGGACTGACAGAACTTGTTACATAGTAATTAAATAACATGTCTGGGATTGTGGAGCCTGTAGAATAGCTATAACTGGGACTGACAGAACATGTAACATAGTAATTAAATAACATGTCTAGGATTGTGGAGCCTGTAGAATAGCTATAACTGTGGGACTGACATAACTTGTTACATAGTAATTAAATAACATGTCTGGGATTGTAGATTCGTAGAATAGCTATAACTGGGACTGACAGAACTTGTTACATAGTAATTAAATAACATGTCTAGGATTGTGGAGCCTGCAGAATAGGTATAACTGTGGGACTGACAGAACATGTAACATAGTAATTAAATAACATGTCTGGGATTGTGGATTCGTAGAATAGCTATAACTGGGACTGACAGAACTTGTTACATAGTAATTAAATAACATGTCTAGGATTGTGGAGCCTGCAGAATAGGTATAACTGTGGGACTGACAGAACATGTAACATAGTAATTAAATTACATGTCTGGGATTGTGGAGTCGTAGAATAGCTATAACTGTGGGACGGACAGTACTTGTTACATAGTAATTAAATAACATGTCTGGGATTGTGGAGCCTGTAGAACAGCTATAGTTGTGGGACTGACAGAACCTGTTACATTTATTTATTTATTTTATTTATATATTTTTTTTCCTGGATAGTCCACTGGGCCATGAGGAGCCCGTTTTCAATGGAGTCCTGGGGAGAAAAGCTCCAGAAAATTACAAATTACAGATTTAACATAAGAGCAAGTTATTAGAGAAATGTAATGTGCACAAATGAAGCAAAATTAAACAAACAGAAAACACATATTAGTAGAGTGGACATATTAGTACAATGCAATAAGAGTAACATTTACAAACAAAGTTTTTAACAGTTTAACATATTAGCACAATGCAATAACAGAAACAGTCTAAATGTATTAACAGTTATGCTAATTCCATTCTAGGAGTTATGCTAATTCCTAAAGTTTATTAGGGGTACAAAACAATGGGAGGCTATTGTGAATTATAGCTTATAGAGAGTAGCTATAGTGTAAGAAGATTATGTGGGGTGGGAGCAAAAGCATTCTCATAGTGAAGTTAGGTGTGTGTGAAGTAAGGTTTTTAATGAAGAGAGGCTGCTGGTGGTGCGGATGAGAGGTGGGAAGGAATTCCAGTGGCGTGCTAGAGAGAAGGACATTAGATGTTTGCCTGGTGGACGGGCAGGTTTATGCAGTACAATTAGATTTTGTGATTTAGTTCTCAAAAGTCTATTTGGTTGGTGCATTTTAAAGGTGGTGGCAAGAGAGGGACAGAGAGAGGGGGTGAAATTAAGTTTGTGTGCTTGGACAAGTTGAATATAGATGAGGTAATTGGGCAGCTCAAGCCAATTCAGTTGGTGTAGGGCAGTGCAGTGATGGGAAGTGGATCTATGGCCGGTTTCAAATTTTGTTATTTTATTATAGCTAGAGGAGAGTTTAGTCTTGAGGGAGGATTGCAGGCTAGTAAGGATAGAGGCACCATATAGGAGGGATGGGATAAGGTAAGTGTTGGCAAGGGTGAGCCTAGTGGAGAGAAAGATGTAACAGTTGAGGTGGTAAAGCGTGCCTATTTTTGTGTGCGTTTTTTTGATATTTACTTGTAGATGATTAGCAAACTTCAGCTGGTCATCAATCAGGACTCCTAGTAGTTTAGCATTAGAGACTATTTCGGGAGGAGTATTATTCTGACAGGTGACTGAGAATGAGGTTTTATCCAGGGTGGTGGTTTTGGAAGCAGTAAATATGAGTTTAGTTTTAGTAGCATTGAGTGCTAGATGGTCGTCCATCATCCATTGCTCAGTGGAGGAGACGCCATCTTGGGTTAGTTTAACTAGGGTGGGTACTAGATGGTTGTCCATCATCCATTGCTCAGTGGAGGAGAAGGCATCTTGGGTTAATTTAACTAGGGTGGGTACTAGATGGTTGTCCATCATCCATTGCTCAGTGGAGGAGAAGGCATCTTGGGTTTATTTAACTAGGGTGGGTATAGAAGAGGCAGAGCAGAGTATTGTTGAATCATCTGCATATTGGACAAGGTTGGCATTTGGGATGGCTTGGTAGAAATCGTTTATGAATATATTGAATAGAAGGGGGCCTAAAATTGAACCCTGGGGACACCTGTTGGAGTATTGAGAAAAGAGGAGGTGGCTTTTTTCCATCTGACTGCTTGTTGCCTGTTTGAGAGGTAACTGGTAAACCAGTTAATAGAGGAGTGGGATAGATTTAGTTTGGAGAGTTTAATGAAAAGAAGGTTATGAGAGATAGTGTCGAATGCCTTAGAGAGGTCAAGGAGGAGAGTGGACACGATGTGGCCAGTGTCAAGGGCCATATTAACTGTTTCTAGGAAGGAGGGGAGAGCTGTGGTAGTGCTGTGGCCGGGTCTGAAACCATGCTGAGTAGGGGATAGAAGTTGGTTGTTTATGAGGTAAGGTAGATGTTGTAGATGGATACATTTTTTGAGACGTTTAGAAATGGGGGATAAGATAGTGGTAGGTCAAAAGTTTGTGATTATTATTGTTATTACCACCTTTATGGAGTGGAATAATAAAAGCCTTTTTCCAGAGCTGGGGAACTTGACATTCAGCAATAGATCAATTTATAAGAATGCAGATGGAAAGAGCTATGCCTTCTGCGGCAACTTTTAAGAAATATGAGGGTATATCATCAGGGGCATTGGAGCCGGGTTTCAATGTTAGTAGAAGTTTTTTTATGGTGGCTGTAGGGATGGGGTTGAAGGAGAAAGGAGGAGGTTGGGAGCAGGAGATGCTAGGGGAGGGAGGGATAGGAGGAAATAAGGGCAGGGAAGCCGAATGGGAAGTGAAGGATGATGTACGTTTACTTATGAAATCGATAAAGAAAGTGTTAAATTGGGTGGCTAAGTTCAAGTGAGAGGCATCTGGATCAGGGCAGGGGTTTTCTTTTTTTGCCAGAGATGAGAAGGGAGAAGATTCCATGCAGAATTTTTTGGGGTTGGTGTTATGGTTGGTTTGGAGTGTAGAGAAGTAGGCTTTGCGGTCTGAGATAGTAAGTTTTTTACTTTGTTACGGACTGTTTTAAATTCATCAAGGGTGGTGATAGTTTTATTTTTGGAGTAGTGTTTCCAGGCTTTATCCCGGAATCACATGGCTAGTAAGGTATTTTTGGTTAGCCAAGGTACAGGATTGCTTCTTATGCATTTTGTTTTCAGAGGGGAAAGGAGTCAAGCAAGTTGAGAAAAGTTGAGTTAAAGTAGGTAACAGCATTTTCTAAGGGAAGGGTTTTTAGTGGGTTCCAGTTCATTTTTTTAGTGCATTTGAGAATGTGCTAGGGTTAAAGTTTTTTAGACAGTGAGTGAAGGTGTAGGTATGCGTTAGTTGTATGGTAGAGGGAAGATGGTGGGCAAAGGTGGGGAAGTGGTCACCTAATGGGTTGGGCAGAGTGTCACTATCAGAGATGTAATGTAGATGAGAAACTAGAATCCAGTCCAGGGTGCTTCCAGTAAGGAAGTTCTTGGAAGGCGTAGTTATTCAGTTAATAAGCCAAGTGAAGTTGTACAAGTTTATATTAAGTGAGTTTGTAGGAGATTGAATTTTTGACCAGTTAATATTAACATCACCCAGAATTATAGTTTCATTAGTGACATTGTTAGAGAACCAGGAGAGAATATCTTCAAGGGTTGAGATATTGTCTCCAGGAGGGATATAAAGGGAGACTATGCATATAAGTTGATGTTTGTTTATATGAAGTAGGGCTGGAATTAGTTCTGCCTTGCCAAATTTGGGAATAGGTTTGGTATAGGGGGTAACTAAGTGGGATGATGAGTAGAGGAGAGCGACTCCCCTTTCTTTTTTATGTGTTCTATTTTTCCTAATTATGGAGTAGTTGTGTGGTGTTAGTTCAGGGTCTTTTATATTTGGTTTGAGCTAGGTTTCTGAGATGGCCAGAATATCGGGTTGGTTATGTAGAAGCCAGGCATGGAGGTTAGGAATTTTGTTGCATATGCTCTGAGCATTTAGAGCTGAGAAGCGCAGGGGTTTACCAGTTGTGGGAGGAGGATGGATTGGGAGGTTGAGATGTCTGGGGGAGAAGGCCCACGGTTTGGGTGAATGTCGCTGGAGAGAAGGATAGAGATGAGATGGCAGAAGAGGTATTTGAGTTGCTTGGTATGTAATCTATGGGGTGTAAGCTTTATGGGGATGTGGCTAATACAGATGTGAGTAGAGGTTTTGGGGTTAGGTAAGAGTTTGTAGGTGAAGAACATACTATTGCTGAAGGGGTAGAGACTGGGTGAGATGCAGGTTGAGGAATATGTGTTCATCATGGAGATTGGGTTAGTTGTATGAAATGGGGGTGGGTGGTTTGCACTGAGAGGTTGGGTGAGGTAGGTTAGGTAAGATGTGGTAATAAGTAGTAGTATGTGAGTTAGAAGTGAAAGAGGCTTGGTAGACATGATTACTATTCAGGATATACACAAACAGCTAAAGTTAACTTTGTACCCAACACCACACTAAGTATTCAGCTGCTGTACCACCTTTATACTTTGTCCGACTGGTGGATACATTGTTATAAGAACAGCGCAGCCTGGGTCTGAACTGTCTGCAAACACAAACAGCTAAAGTTAACTTTGTACCCAACACCACACTAATTATTCAGCTGCTGTACCACCTTTATACTTTGTCCGACTGGTGGATACATTGTTATAAGAATAGCGCAGCCTGGGTCTGAACTGTCTGCAAACACAAACAGCTAAAGTTAACTTTGTACCCAACACCACACTAATTATTCAGCTGCTGTACCACCTTTATACTTTGTCCGACTGGTGGATACATTGTTATAAGAATAGCGCAGCCTGGGTCTGAACTGTCTGCAAACACAAACAGCTAAAGTTAACTTTGTACCCAACACCACACTAAGTATTCAGCTGCTGTACCACCTTTATACTTTGTCCGACTGGTGGATACATTGTTATAAGAATAGCGCAGCCTGGGTCTGAACTGTCTGCAAACACAAACAGCTAAAGTTAACTTTGTACCCAACACCACACTAATTATTCAGCTGCTGTACCACCTTTATACTTTGTCCGACTGGTGGATACATTGTTATAAGAATAGCGCAGCCTGGGTCTGAACTGTCTGCAAACACAAACAGCTAAAGTTAGCTTTGAGTATGTGTCTACCTGTTTGAGCTAATATTCATTATCCCCTTGAGAGCACTGTGCTTTGGCTTGTAAGCACCCCACCCCCCCACATTTACCTACCATTTTCTCTTTTATTCTCTTCTGTTAGTAAATAGTATCCATAACTGACCAACACTGTGTGTTTGTTCATTTAAACTGAGACCACAGTAGCCTACTGATACAAGGTTATCTTGTTTTTCCACCTGAGAAATGGGTAAGAAATTACTTACAGCTTCACAGAAGTCCTTGGTCAATTCTGATTGCTTCTTAAACACAAACTTGTCTTTGCTTGATCTTGGCTCATTAGCAGCAGTACAAAATAACTGCCTGCTCACACCCTTGTTCTCCCCCTTCCCTGTTTATTACCTTAAGACAATCCCAAAGTTAATAAATATTACCTGTGGCAGGCACCATTTTTAAAACTACAACCACCCTTTGAGCGCTTTATGCTCAGCCCTGCCATAAAACTTACTAAAACTGCCTGAACTGGGACACAGCTAACTGATAGTTCGTGGAAATACAGGGTACCTACCTGAGTCTCCACATTCACAATCATATGTTCTTTTATTAGTTTACTCTGTTACCTGATTGTTTCCAGCCCCCTCATAAGAACAACTAACAGGGTCTCTGCCCGCTTCACTCCCCACCCTGCCCCCAATTCCCTCACCCCCCCAGTGGTCCTACCTTTATTACACACACAAACCCCTCCCATCTTTCCAACAGCCAACCACGGCACTAAACCCAACACTACCTCCTCTGTCTTCGCACTACTATCACTCCTCCTCAGCTAACATGTATAAGCATACCATACCTATGCTCACTGCATGCACTCTCCTTGCATATCTTACATCCTACCAAAACTCCATCATTCCCCCACTCAACCACTACCACTGTACTACTACTCACACCACCACTCATGTCTCACTTTCACTCAGCTTCCCTCCCACCAACTCAAGAACCATCCCTATGAACCCCCCACATATTCTATCAACTATATTACTCAAACAAAAAGCATCCCTACAGCTTAACATAGTAACCCTCCCACCATACCTATTACCCACAGAGCACAATCATAAAGTTTCCCTAATAAACAAACACATTCAAAAACTGAGAAAACTAATAACCTCATGCATATCAAAGCTAGCCCTAAGTGGAGACATCCACCCAACCCTGGCCCCACCATATCCAACCCCACTCCTCATAATCACACTAGAAACCACAACTTCTCCCAAATCACAGCCAATAGAAAGCCAGGTGACTTCCTTCTACTAAGCCTAAATATTAGAAGTATATCCAACAAAGTCCATGAACTCCATGCCACCATAGACTTATACTCCCCAGATATAGTTATCCTGACAGAAACCTGGCTAAAACTCACATTACCAGTGAGCAAATCCTCTCTACCAGTTACGGCATACTAAGAGTAGACTGGCTAAACAAGAAAGGAGGCAGTATAGCTATAATATTTAAACAGCATCTAAACATCCAGATCTTAAAAATCATCGGCTCCACAAATAGGCAATGAAGAAATAATATATACCAACCTCAAAATAAACCAAAATAAAACCATCAACATAATTGGATGCTAATTCCCACCTGGCCAAAACATCCCTCTTATTTTCATCCTTTACTGCTATTTCACACTCGATTCTACTAATCATTTTTCTCGCTGTCTTTTCTTTCTTTAATCGTTTTCTCTCCACTTTCACTATTTTTGCATTTTCATATCCACTTATTCTTAACTCCTCTATCAAGTTCATAGGCTCGTACTAGGCTATCAGTCTGCAGACTATTACAAGCCTAGCTACTTACAAGCGGTGTGAATCAAACTCTATACCTTGCATCTGTGAGGTAAAGATCGTAACCATTATTTTTATTTATTTAACATTTGTTTATCGGGAAAGTCTGACTTGGAATGAAGCCAATTTTCAGTGAGGCCCGGGGAGAAATGCTCCAGACACGTCTTTATAACATGGGAGGAAACTGGAGCACCCAGAAGAAACCCACACAAATACAAGGAGGACATGCAGACGTCACACAGAAGGAACCCCAACTGAGAAGCGAACCAGAGAACCTCTTGATGTAGGTGACTGCTAACCACTGCACCACAGCTCCGTCCATATGACAAATCATCCCCACTTGGACTCTTCTCTCTTTACCTACTCTCTGTACAATCTACTACCTAATCGATTATCTGAGAACATCTCTCAACTACTCTTATTACATTCTGCACTGCATTGCAGCTACTACCCCTATTGTTCTGTGATACTGCTATACAGCTTTATATTAATGTGACTGTCTTTTAAAACTCATCTACCACAAATTTACTTTTTATATGTAACTATGACTAGTTACTAAAATAATGTACTGTAATAATTAACATCTACCTTGCCACTATTTGCTCATAAGCTTACTTTGTATAATGTTATCAAACTAGAAAAAAATTGGTGTAACTTTTTTTTTTTACTTTTCTGTGTACTTTGATTATTTTCATATTTATGTTTGGAGCTTTTCTCCCCAGGCCTCCCCTGAAAAGGGATTACTTTGCTGGCCCAGTCAGCCTATCCTGGTAAGCAGATGTTACTGAGTATATAAATAATAAACAGTAAGTTATGCCTGTAATAACGACACGGAGAGCAGTCACCTGCAGGAAAGAAATCACTTTATTGAATTATACTATTGTTACTTATAACAAAGTTTATTAGAGGTTCATATTTATCTATTTTATTTATTTATTTAACATTTGTGTACCAGGAAAGTCTGATAGGGACAGAACCCATTTTCAGTGGAGACCCAGGGAGAAATGCTCCAGATGAATGTCTTTCGAATATCATATGAGATTCCTAGGCTAACAGTTCAATAGTCCTTGCAAGCCTAGTCATTCTCACCCAAATTCTACCCAATTTTCAATCATTAAGGGTTACAGGATAGCTTAAGTTTGTGCATATGCCTTCCAGTATTTTACAGATTGCCCCTGTCCATTAGGGACATAGACCCCACCCCAGCATTTGAAGAGGGTCAGGGAAGGACTCTGCATTATTTGAGTAGGAAGCCTGTTCCAGAGAAGGATTAATCTCTGAGACAAATATCTGTCTCTCCAGCATGTTTAGTTCATGTCACAGCCCAGGTTTAGATCCTAAGACTGGGTGGTCCTTGTGCACTTTGTCTTGCGAATGTGTAACAGGCCCTTCAGGGTTGGATTTGAGAGTGCCTTGTAGGTTAGCCATAAATCACCCCTTAATATTCAGTAGGAGACAGAGTAAAGGACATGCTGTTTACACCCTGTATTTTTTTTGTAAGGAACCTCTGAGGTCTCTCCAGTTGTTGCAAGTGCCTGGTCAAGTACATGCCACAAGGTGCATTGTACTCTATTATTGGTTTGATGAGGGCTGAGTTCATTGGGACTATAACTTCCTTAGACCTGGATGCCATGCCTTTACTTATAAGCTGTGCAACATAGATGGACTTCCTCACTACTGTGGACACACTGAAGTCAAAGTTCAGGCTACTGTGTATCTGTGTATCCAGACCTTTCACCAGTAATGCTATTTATAGGGGTGTGCTATTAATGTTGTAATTTGCAGGGGTGTTTGACTTCTCAAAGTGTATGATTATGCAATTTTTTGCATTTAGTTTTTGGCCATGGCTCTGGCACCAATCATTTGTCTGTGTCAGACCCTTCTGAAGGATATCTACATCACTGTGGGATTCAATGATTGCTCCCCACTTGCAGTTGTCAGCAAACATGGTCAGCCAAAAGCCTTCTACATTAACCTTGACTTCACAGAAGTATATTATGAACAGGAGTGGTTCCACAATTGAGCCCCATGGCACACCACTAGTAACTGGCCTCTTGCCTGATATGGATTCTCCCACTCTAACAATATGTGCCCCCCTTGGTATGTACCTAACCAGGCATATCCAGCAATTGGAACATCCACAGAGGTTACTCACTAAAAGAATACAGGGCATAAGTAAAATGTCCTATGCAGACCACCTCAAGGCCCTATCCCTGTATTCTGTCTCCTACAGCCTTTTGAGGGGAGATCTATGCCTGGCATACAGGGCATTGACAGACCCCACTCTGATGGACCTCCTGCATATCCATAAAACAAACAGCACCAGAATTACCCATTCTAAAGACTTAAACCTTGCGTGTGATATAAATAGGACCTGCTGGAGAGACAGGTGTGTATCCCAGAGACTACCCCATCTATGCAACAGGCTCCCTATCCATATGAAGCAGAGTTCCTCCCTAACCCAATTCAAGTGCAACTTGGACAATTGGATGGGGAACAGGAACTGTCAGCTATGTCTCTAATGGATGCATGCAGCCTGCAAATGGTTCATCTCCCAGGCCCCTGCTTGCAAATGTTTCATCACCCAAACCCCTGCTTACACTTATCAAGGGATTCAGAGCTTGTCAGAGATTTGGGATGCATGGCTAGGCTTAAAAAGGCCTTTGTGGTCATTAGCTTTGTAAACACATATGAACCTATGAACATAAAAAGTATGCTTAAAACTGAACAACTATTCTAAATGAGGTGCATGTTATCTCATGACACCACAAGGTATAAAGGCACACACTTGCTGGAGTTTCATAAATGCATTCTATATTATTGCATTAACATTTAGACAGAAGTTTACTTACTAGATAAATCTCACCTTACCTAATCTGTTTCCATCTCACTCCCTTTAGCATGCATACACATAGATTCATAGATTCATTGAATCTATGATTCTATGAATCTGTGAATCATACACATAGAAACAGACACACGTGCAAACGTGCATACAAAAGCAAACATGCACACACACACACACACACACACACACACACACACACACATACACACACAGAACAATCACATGCATTTGATTTTGGTCAGCTGAAAATAAGACTATGTATTACTCATGTGTACACTGCATTTGATCCCTTTCAAATGGAAAAGAAGTGAAATAATAATATTTATTTATGCCACACATATCATTAACAAGCCAACAGTGACAGCTACTCTCATTTATAAAAATTCCACAATAAAATGTAGAAGTTTATAACAGGTTTTAAAATTTTGTTTGCTGTTAACATTATAGGCATGGCTATATATTATTGGTCCCTTTTCAGCTGAAGCAAACAAGAAAACAGATGGTTAATGATGACTGACTGTGATAACAAAAATGATATGAAAGTGGAATCCTGAAGTAGTGCCAAATCAGTCACTATGATGGGTTAATGATGACTGACTGTGATAACAAGAACGATAGGAAACTGGAATCCTGAAGTAGTGTCAAATCAGTCACTATGATGGGTTAGTGATGACTGACTGTGATAACAAGAATGATATGAAAGTGGAATCCTGAAGTAGTGCCAAATCAGTCACTATGATGGGTTAATGATGACTGACTGTGATAACAAGAATGATATGAAAGTGGAATCCTGAAGTAGTGCCAAATCAGTCACTATGATGGGTTAATGATGACTGACTGTGATAACAAGAATGATATGAAAGTGGAATCCTGAAGTAGTGCCAAATCAGTCACTATGATGGGTTAATTGCAGTGCATTAATGTCTGTTTTTACTGTTTTAATGGAAAGAAAAAAAAACTGCCATAGTACATGCTACACAGTTGTTTTCTATAACATACTTCAAAGACGTTGCTACTGCCTTATCTCCACAGTACATTATTTTGATATTTTATCAATTTGCATATACAAAAGATCTGTACTCTTGCCTCAATGTGCTATGCTTGAACATGTAAGTCAACACGAAAATGAATGATCAATAAAGTACTAATATACTCTCTGGTTCCACCCCTTCAAGCAGTATAATAAATAAAAAAGTCAGAATCTTGGTAGAAAATCTGATGCTCTTTATACAGAACAACTAATCAGTCCCATGTTTTTCCTTCTTTGCAGGTCACTAGTGATTGACATTGACAAATGACCATGGCTAAAAAAGTGGCAGTTATAGGTGCAGGTGCCAGTGGACTTTGTGCTATCAAATGTTGCCTGGATGAAGGGCTTCAACCCACCTGCTTTGAGAGAAGCTCAGACTTTGGAGGGCTCTGGCGATTTAAGGTAGGTACAATCATATTCTAAGTAGTCGCCATCAATGTTCTCTGCTTTGTCGTTTGGTTTTGCAACAGGACACATGGGAAAGTTATACCTATTTGAAGGAGTCATTAACACTAGAATCAGGCATATATGCATGTATCATGTAAAAAAGATAAACATTTTTTTCTCTTTTGCTGAATAAAAGTACTAGATTAGAATCTCAGTGAAGGGGCAGCACCCTGATATTGGTTACTACTGTGTTTCTCTTGTGCTTTACTAAGTAGCCTTTCATGGGGTTTTCATGGTGAATCATGTTCACAATGTTCATGTCAGTACTCTGTGTACCCCAGTAACCTTTCATGGGGTTTTCATGGTGAATCATGTTCACAATGTTCATGTCAGTACTCTGTGTACCCCAGTAACCTTTCATGGGGTTTTCATGGTGAAGCATTTTCACATTGTGCATGTCAGTATTCTATGTACCCCAGTAGCTTTTCATGGGTTTTGCATGGTGAAGCATGTTTACATCGTATATATCAGTACTCTGTGTACCCCATCTAGTGATGCTTGGTTCTAGTGACACATGAGCTACGGTGTAGTGGATGTCCAGTACTTTTTGCTGTAAATACTATGCTTTCTTCTGACAATTTGTTAGTAGGATAGACATTCAAATGAAATTCCTAGTTGAGATAACAGAATGTGTACCTTATATGCAACATTTGTTCAGTTGTGTGTCTCCATCTCTTCTGTGGGAATCTAACTTATAGGATGTGAGTGGCAGGGAGAACATAACATGGTGTAAAAAGCATGGTAAGATGGTACTAGTCTGGGACAGGCACAGTTGTAATTAAAGGTAAATTAATGTGAACTGGGACAAGGAAGTGGCTGATAGAGTGGATGAATTAAATTCTAGATAGCACTACATTCTCTTCTACAGTCATCCCCACACTTCAGGAGAGCATTTCAAGACTGTGTATCATAGTTTAAACAGCAGTCTCAGTAGCTGGAGGCAAAATCATTTTATGGGACTCCAGATAAGAGCAGCGCAATACAGACTATGTCCTCAGTCACTGTATAGGCAAGCTGTGTGTTAGAGTAGCAATAAAACTCAACAAAACACATCCAAGATCAGGTGTCCTAGCAGCCAAGAAATTCATGTGATCTTTTGATGGACTCAAGATGTCTTTAGCATTTGTTAACAAAGATTCAAGCATAGCAAATCCTTATGGCTGATGTCAGGAAACATTTTGTAACCTTCATTATGACTTCCTCACTTCATTATTGAGGGCAGTTAGGTTTTAACTGCTCCTATTACTGAGGCAGAAATTAATTGACTGTAGATAAGAAGACCTCCAGACTGGATGGGTAGAAGGAGGGATGGATGGATGGATGCATCCATGCATGGATGAAATGAAAGATGAACAGACAGATTTATGTGTGAGAGACTGGATAGAAGAACAGATGGATGAGTTGGTAATGGAGGGATAGATGGATGGATGGATGGACAGATGGATGGATGGATGCATGCATGCATGGATGCATGGATGGATGCATGCATGGATGAAATGAAGGATGAACAGACATATTTGTGGGTGAGAGACTGGATAGAAGAACAGATGGATGAGTTGGTAATGGATGGATAGATGGATGAATGGGTGGATGGATAGATGGACAGATGGCTAGATGGATGCATGGATGCATGCATGGATGGATGGATGCATGGATGGATGGGTGCATGGATGGATGCATGCATGGATGAAATGTAGGATGAACAGACAGATGTGTGGGTTAGAGATTGGATAGAAGAACAGATGGATGAGTTGGTAATGGATGGATAGATGGATGGATGCATGGATGGATGGATGGATGCATGAGCAGATGGATGTCTCCATGGAGGGACAGATAGATGAATATATGCATGGCTGGATGGGTGGATGGAGAGGACAGATGAGCAGTTGGTGGGTGGAAGGAGGGAAGGATAAGTGAAGAGATGGATGGATAAACAAACAGATTAATGGAAGGATGGATAGAGGAACAGATGGATGGGTGGATGGATGGATGTTTAAATGAGCAGACGTTTCTTAAATATTTCAGTAAGTTGGTATAATTTCTGTTAGAAGAGTTTAAGTATCTTCTAAGAGAGCAGGACTCTTTCCCTGTTCAAATACACAGTTATAACCCTAGTCATTAAAAAAGTGAGAGTGAATTGTTCCCTGTCCCCTGCTGTCCAATCACTTTCACTGTGAGGGAGTATTCATTATTATTTCTATTCTTATGTATCTGACCAAGGTATATTCCACTAGATCTATGGTTTGTTGCCAGGGAAGACTCTACATAGTATTCACATGGTAAGGGACATTTGGTCAGGACACTTGGATAACAGATGGAAAGTTTACTGTTGCTGTTAAGCATGAAGACAGTGTGCCTGATATGAGTCATAATTGGTAAAATGCAGACAGTGAAAGTATGATCATTTGCCAAAACAGAAAGCACTGCAAGCTGATAACAGAATGACCACATCTGTCACAGATGTTAATAATGCTGATGGCACTGCTGATTGCAGTCATAATGCAAATACACTCCAGCCAGAAACAGGAGGTGCATGCAGGCCAGGGGCAATTGAAAGTGCTCATGTACTTAGGAGGAAAGCATAGATTAACGTAGGATCATCACTAGGGCCTGGAGGAACTAAAAGGACCGATGGCAGATGTCTGCAATGTGCTTGTATGATCTTTCAGGCAGTTCTTCACAGTTAAGGGTCAATATCCCTTCAGTAATGTCAATCATGGCATTTGGCAGTTAAAAGTTAGAGTTTCACTTTCAAAAATTCTGGGCTTTGTCACTTTCTAGAAGCTGGTATAGGTTCTCTGATGTGTTGTCCTTTGTCACTGTGACTGATAAGGTTCTCTGATGTGTTGTCCTTTGTCACTGTGACTGATGAGGTTTTCTGATATGTTGTCATTTCTCACTGTGACTGATGAGGTTCAATGATGTGTTGTCCTTTGTCACTGTGACAGATGAGGTTCTCTGATGATGTGTTGTCCTTTGTCACTGTGACTGATGAGGTTCTCTGATGATTTGTTGTCCTTTATCACTGTGACTGATGAGGTTCTCTGGTGATGTGTTGTCCTTTGTCACTTTAACTGATGAGGTTCTCTGATGATGTGTTGTCCTTTGTTACTGTGACTGATGAGGTTCTCTGATGATGTGTTGTCCTTTGTCACTGTGACTAATGAGGTTCTCTGATGATGTGTTGTCCTTTGTTACTGTGACTGATGAGGTTCTCTGATGATGTGTTGTCCTTTGTCACTGTGACTAATGAGGTTCTCTGATGATGTGTTGTCCTTTGTTACTGTGACTGATGAGGTTCTCTGATGATGTGTTGTCCTTTGTCACTGTGACTGATGAGGGTCTCTGATGATGTGTTGTCCTTTGTCACTGTGACTGATGAGGGTCTCTGATGTGTTGTCCTTTGTCACTGTGACTGATGTTCTCTGATGATGTGTTGTCCTTTGTCACTGACTGATGAGGTTCTCTGATGATGTGTTGTCCTTTGTCACTGTGACTGATGAGGTTCTCTGATGATGCGTTGTCCTTTGTTACTGTGACTGATGAGGTTCTCTGATGATGTGTTGTCCTTTGTCACTGTGACTGATGAGGGTCTCTGATGATGTGTTGTCCTTTGTCACTGTGACTGATGAGGGTCTCTGATGTGTTGTCCTTTGTCACTGTGACTGATGTTCTCTGATGATGTGTTGTCCTTTGTCACTGACTGATGAGGGTCTCTGATGATGTGTTGTCCTTTGTCACTGTGACTGATGAGGGTCTCTGATGTGTTGTCCTTTGTCACTGTGACTGATGTTCTCTGATGATGTGTTGTCCTTTGTCACTGACTGATGAGGTTCTCTGATGATGTGTTGTCCTTTGTCACTGACTGATGAGGTTCTCTGATGATGTGTTGTCCTTTGTCACTGTGATTGATGAAGTTCTCTGATGTGTTGTCCTTTGTCACTGTGACTGATGTGGTTTTCTGATGATGTGTTGTCCTTTGTCACTGTGACTGATGAGGTTCTCTGATGATGTGTTGTCCTTTGTCACTGTGACTGATGAGGGTCTCTGATGGTGTGCTGTCCTTTGTCACTGTGACTGATGAGGTTCTCTGATGATGTGTTGTCCTTTGTCACTGTGACTGATCTCTTAGACTCTTTATTAGCCAGTCCCTATTTCTCCTTAGTCTGTTCCACCTTTCCTATAGACAGGAGAAACTGAAGAGTATAGAAACAGATGAAATTATATGTGAACTAGATTATTCTAAAAACAAATATTTTGTTAAGAAAGCTAAATGTTGGATTTCTTCACAGAAAGACTTGGGACTACCATTTGGAGAATAAGGAGAAGTAATAGTGAAAATATAAGAGCAGTTCTAGATTTGCAAAGAAAGGAGGTTAACTCTTTGTTTCCTAAGTGAGCATTTTCTACAGGAAATCTGAGCTCCTGTGTGGCCTGCAACAGCATAATTATCCCTACAGGAGAGTTAAAGGAGAACCGCACACACTGACTGAAAAAACATGTTTATTTCTTCATGTTTTGATGTTCCCGGCATTATAACGCCTGTTTTGGACTCTATATACTTTTTTTATATTTTCAAATGTAACTTTAGAGACTGCCCACATGGAGTTCTGCATCTTGATTGTTTACTCTTCTTCTAGGTATCCCACCATGCAGTGCTTGGCTTTAAAATATTACATAGCCCCTAAGCTCCTGTCAGTGCATTGACTTTACATGTGTTTTCACACATTCCCTGCTTTCTTTTAGTCAGTCAGGTTTAATTACTGTTTATTGCTTTTCAATAACTACTTAAAAGACAAACTGGAATAATCACACAGAATAGTATTCTCA
Organism: Protopterus annectens; assembly: GCF_019279795.1. Taxonomy (NCBI): domain Eukaryota; kingdom Metazoa; phylum Chordata; order Ceratodontiformes; family Protopteridae; genus Protopterus; species Protopterus annectens. The sequence continues at coordinate 346,797,392 of NC_056744.1, forward strand.
GTGCCTGTTACTTCTTTTTCTTTCTAAAGTAGTCAATTTTCATTCTTTTGTTATGCCTGAATTGTAGTCCTTAAACTCATCTCCCCTCCTCCTAAACACATCCCCTTCATATCTGTCAAAGAGGCAAAGGTAATGTGAGCTGCTTGCTGCTGTGATTGACAGCTCACAGCAGGGGAGTGGGATGAAGTTCACGTGCTGCTGGCATGTACTGTCCACCTGTCCATCTACAGTGGGACACTTAGTTCTGCTGCACCATAGCCTCTGTCTGTTCTCAAATTTTAATCCTTGCTACCTACTAATCGGTAACACATTGCTTGACAAACCTTCCAACTTTATTTTTCCGGGATTCCTGAGAAAGCAAAATTCTTCAATAATTGTGTCACAGAGGCCATAAAAATAAAATATTTTGTTTTTATATCACACTGTGCTGTACTTAAAATAAGAGTTTTTGCAAAAATGTTCATTTCTAAACAATAGTAATGCAAGTGTAAACTATCACATTATTGACTTAACAGTAATCACCATAGATTACTTGAGAAGTTACGAGGAACAGGTCAAAGGTAAGATTAAAAAATCATGAGCATTCTGCAAAATTAGGCACATGTGAGATGTATGGCATTGGACCATTCACCTCTAATTGTACTATTGTCTGAGAGAAGTGAGCTTAACTTCGACCAGCATTGTTATGTATATTACCTAGAGATCAAAAAGAAAACTGTAACTGTAGCTCGTGTGTGTGTTCAATAAATTCACAATAAATACATGCTTATCTGATGTTATGGACAGAGAAACTGAAAGTAAAATGCAATGTCCATTTTTGTTCTTCTTTCGTAATCCAGACTGTAACACATTTGTAAGTTTTATTTATATTTTGCAAAACATGCACAGTGAGATTAAATGTCAACTGTAACATGAAATATGTAATACGGAGTAAACATATTTAAAGTCTGTAACTGTTTTCCCTTGCAGCAAATATTGCAATTGTATGATGAAAAGACAAACATGATTCGGTTTAATTGCTGCCAGCTAGAAACTGGGATAGATAAAAAGCTTTGAATTAAAGTTGTAAAAAGGTTGGGCAGTAATAACAATATGTGAAATTCTGTGTTTATTTCTGCCATTTTTACTGTATGAGAGAAAAACTGATGCACTTACTCCTGGTTCCTGGGAAAAAGTATGAGTTAAAATCGTTCATGTTGAGCTGAAAGTATGTAAAGTTAGTCCTGCTGAGGCCTTGGTGTGGAATACATCCGTGTAAGCTGCTGTCTGCAATGTGCCTGTATGATCTTTCAGGCAGTTCTTCACAGTTAAGGGTCAATATCCCTTCAGTAATATCAACCATGGGATTTGGCAGATAAAAGTTAGAGTTTCAGTTTTAATAATTCTGTGTGTGCAATTATCTGTTTACTGTTCCTTGTATAAATGCATTTACTTCTGTGTATTCAGTTTGTGTCAGCATCACATTGCTTCTTTATTTGTAAGTACTTTTATTTGCTTACTTTTAATATCTTGTGGTTGGTATTTATGTGAGGAGTATTTATTTTGCATTAGAGAATGGGCAAACTACATCAGCACCCTGATTGGAGAACAAATGTTCTCCAGCAGGGCATTAATGTAGAACTAATGCCCACTGAAAAATGAGTCCGCCACTTCAAGGCATCATATCAAGCTACCGTGGAGCTCAGACAGAAAAAAACTAAAGGTCACCATTAGTTTACTCTTGCTAAGCAGCACTCCTGCTGTTTAAAGTGTGTAAAATGTAAGAAAGAAAAGAAAATTTAAAAAAAAAATGTGTGTGTGTGTGTGTGTGTGTGTGTGTATAAGTGTATGCATGCATGTGAGTCGAGTTCAATCGAGCTGTTACTTTACACTCGCTAAGCAGCACTTTTCCTGTTTAGAGAGTATAAACTTAAAACAAAAAAGTGTGTGTGTGTGTGTGTGTGTGTGTGTGTGTGTGTGTGTGTGTGTGTGTGTGTGTGTGTGTATGTATGTGTGTGGGTGTGTCTGTGGGAGTGTATTTCTGTGAGTGAGAGTGTATGCATGTATGACAGCAGAAGAGACTGTGTGTCGGACAGACACAGAGTGAAGAGTGAGAGCGATCCCTGGCAGCAGCAGCAGTTAAGACATCTGCATACCTCTCGACATACCTCTCAACTGTACAGCTTTTTGCAGAATATCCATATTTTTGCCTCATATTTTCGGTATGGTCCTCCTACAATTTTGGTTTTCTGGTAAATCGCTGGCAAATCATGGAGAACTGAAGTCAGAAAATAATGACAGTAATTTGAATTTCAGACTTCATTACCTTCAGACAATGCATGCTATTGCAAAAACCTGCTATTCTATCAACTTTCTATGTTTGTAAAAGGAATATTTAAAATTTGTCCCTATTTTTGGACCTTTGTTCCCCCATTATTTATGACTTTGTCCAGATTTCTTGTACTAAGAGGTCAAGAGGTATGCCTCTCGACCTCTTACCTCAACATATATTTTTATATACTTTGATATAAATTGCTTCCTCCAACACCATTAACATATACTGCAGCAAGTTTGAAACATTAGGTGAAGGAACTATTTTACATCAAAAATATATATAAAAAATGTAGTACTTAAAGTAAGTAAGTAAAACACAATAATTTTACAGAGACCCCATTCTCTAAGCACAATAATACCCTCCAGGGTATGTGTTAATGTGTAATTAATGCCCTACCAGGGGTAATTACACATTAACACATACCCCCTGTCAGGCATTATTGCTTGCTTATAGACCGTCAAACTACTGGAATCAGCTTATAATTGGTCAGACTGCTCTGCATATTATAATTTGTATGTATTATTATTTTGGGGTATTAATCAAGAGTGGCATGGTACTGATGAGAACCTAGCCCAATAATATAGAGTGGGAAAGTGGACAATTCTACCAGCTTTCCCTTTAAACTGTGTGTGTGTTTGTGTGTGTGTGTGTGTGTGTGTGTGTGCGTGCATGCATGCTTGTGTGTGTGTGTGTGTGTGTGTGTGTGTATGTGTAAGTAACAAGAGACTCTGAAGACACTGCCATTCACAGAGGGGGGGCTGAAGAAGGGACTTGGGGGGTCATAGCCATAGACTCAGCACAGTAAATGTCGAGTGTATAGTCCTAGCCTGAGTATGGATGTTAGAAGACCATACCCATGACAGCAGTACATATTCCCTGTGCAGTGGGAGTCCCAGCTGTATTTGGTGTAGGGTTGGTGTATTGGCCAAATTATTCACCTCACAGATACAAGGTACTGAGTTTGATTTTGACCTCAGGTTACTGTCTAGGTTTGTAATAATCCACAGACTGATTGCTTAATATTTACAGGGGCAGGGTTTGCATAATGGTTTACCTCACAGGCACACGGTACAGGGTTTGATTCTTATCTTTGAGTGAAATTGGCTAGGCTTAAAATGATCTATGAGGGCAGCTATCCTGGTACTTACTTATGCACCAGAGTCGGATATTGTGTACACCTTTTTTACATTAACCTTTTTGGTGTTGCTGGTATGACTCAAGAGACCATTCCTCTGGTGGCCATCACACATATTTATGGGTAGTGGAGCAGATCCAAAGACCATAGCCCCTGTCCCTCACAGAATCATTGTGGTGGCTATTTGGCAGAGGTGGTATTCAAACACCATCAGTTCCAGACTATGTATCATAGAATATATTAGAAACAAATGTACAAAATACATTTTAATGTGTCTTCCACATTGTATCTCTGTGGCCCCTGTACCCATACATAGTGATATCTGCAAATGAAATAGCTTCCACTATAATTATTTCTATCACTGGACTCCATTCTATGACAATTTATTGTGTAAATCTTTGTGAAAATAAATCTACACCTTTTTAATCCAGTAGTTGTGTTCAGAAAGACTGAGATGTTTTTGCTGATTTTCTAGCTTCAATTTAAATTTGCGCAGCTCAGTAGCCAATCACATTTCTGCTCTTCAGTATGGTATGTAAAACGTACTGTATAAAGTGAGCGTTTATGTTTTTTTATTTTTTTTTGGCTGAATAAAGTAGGAATTATTCTTATTTCAGTGGCTGAGTTCATTTCCTTGGTGCCTTTGGCATTTCTGTGGTATGTAAATAAGACCATGCAGGAACAGCAGAAGTATGAAAGTGTGTGTGCCCTTATTTAGATTCACTGACCACTGTGAAAAGTATCTTCCCTGTAGTGAATGCTTTATAAATGTACAAGAAATGCTTCATAGAGACTTTTTCAGTTTGCTGAGTGATGCACACGATTCAGAACATCGCTATTGGAGCCACAGCCTGCTGCTTAGAGTTCCTTACAGCACTGAGAAGTGGCACACACTTAGTGTTTGCCTGCAGTTCATAGCAGAGCACGTAGGAAACCATGTAAGAACACAGTGTGTGTGTTGAGAATGTGTGCGCAACATTGCTTCCCAAGTGTTAGTGCTTATGTTTGTTGTTGTGCTGTCAAATGTATGGCATTTGGGGAAAAACAACTGCAGAAGGGAAAAATAAACTGCCTTAGGTATTCATTGATACAGTCTGACATTTGTGTTCAAGGGAGGAGGATACAGCAAGTTTCATTGTATGTATCTGACAGCAATTAGATATTTGTGAGTATTACCTATTTATTTATTCATCTGAGAAATCTGAGATATACACAGTCTATAAAGTCATCTATGAGTGTGCTTATATGTGTGTCTGTGTGTTTGTGTGAGTGGGTGTGTGTCTGGTTAAATGTGCATATGAGTATGTGTGTTTGTGTGTGTCTGTGTGGGAAGCTGGAACTGTTTGCATCTGACAGCAATAACATAAAATGTATCACTGAGGCTATTGCTTATACATTTATTCATGCATTTGATCACATTACAATCAGACATCCGAGGTGTTTTCAGTCAGTGGACTGGCTGCAGTTGACAGGTGTGTGTGTGTGTGTGTGTGTGTGTGTGTGTGTGTGTGTGTGTGTGTGTGTGTGTGTGTGTGTGTGTGTGTGTGTGTGTGTGTGTGTGTGTGTGTGTGTGTGCAGGGGGTTGTAATGAGTTGCAATGAATGTATCCGACAGCAATAATATGAAAATATATTGCTGCAGCTATTACTTATGTTTTTATTCATTTATTTGATCACAGTCACCCATCTGATGTATACAAGTCAATATAGTGCCTATCATTTATGTATTATTCACAGAGAAAGCGGCTGTAATTCTTGAGATCATTTCTGTATATGCGCAGAAATCTGTGTGGAGAGGAGACTTGTAATGGGTTGCACTGTATGCATTTAAGAGGAGAGACTGAAGTATATTGCTTTGATTATTATTTATGCATATAGTCATTAATTTCTTTCAATATCATATACCTGAGATGTACACAGCTGAAGTGGCTATAATTGGTGAAGACATCTATGTATGTGCATCTGCAAGGGTGTGTGTAATGGGTTGGTATATATGCACTTGACAACAAGCTAAAATAAGTTACTGAATTTACTGTTATTTATTTATGTATTCATTCATTTTATCACATGTGAACATATTTCTTTTTTTATTTTTTTAGAGCTGGTCACAGCATGCATTTACTTGCTTTAGCTTGTGTTGTATTGCAGTTCTACTCCTGTATCACAATGTTACAAGTTTCAATATTTATCATACTTTACGGCAGACCTTCACTCCAGCAGGCTTCTTACTGAAACTGTGAAATGCAGAATTGTGGGCACCCTTGCTCAAATTTGTAATTTTCAACAGCTGATTTCTATTACAGTCTCCAAACTCCCTTCCTCTATATATACTAACTTTGAGGTCTCAGGCAAAGGCTTGCCACAGAGGACAGGAATATGACTCCATCAAGAGGTAGTGGAAGTAATATCACCCTAAATATATCTCATTATTTCCCTTTAATCTCTTCCAATATTTTTTGCAGAATCATATAAAATGCTTGTGCTGCACACAGTATTTGCAGCACTGCAAACATTTCAATGCCTGTACTCTCTGGTCCATATCACTGACCAACAATTTCCATCTGTATTATCATATTATGTACTTTATTCCTCAATCGATCCCAGGTTTGCTTAAAGGATTCCCCTGAATTCCACATTACCCATACCCCCAAGTACTTTAATTTAATGTGACTGCAATTGGTGTACTCCTGCAGTAATTCCCATGGGGGTCCCACTTTGTGAGTGGGATAACTACAGCAGTTATACGTACTTTGGCATAAATCCAGTAGGGAAGTTAAGTCTGAATAGATGTAGTAAGGAGTCTGTCAGGCAGCATGTGGTGCTGTCAATAAAACAGCCCGGCACATTCTCAGGGCTCATGGAGCCAGTGGTTTTAGTCTTGGAGAGAGAGGTTTTGCACTTAAGAAGAGTTCTTAGGACTTGGAGAAGGGTAGCATATTTATTCTAATACACTGTGATTAATTTAGGGGAGATGGGGGGTAAAGTTTGAGCTGAATATCTCTGCTAATATGTTGGAAAAGTCCTAATGTGATGAGTATGCAATGCATTTTGTAGTAATGCTTCCTGTACTGCCCATATAAGAACATCTTCTGCTATTGTTCTGTCGAAACAATATACATCATATGTAGCAGTGAGGCCAAAAACAACAATATACTGAAGGGATGTATATGTCAAAAGCACCTCGGTTAGAAGTTACAGAAGTGAACAACACTCCTGCAGATCATATATAACATATCCACTGCATCTGTTTCCATCAGCAGTACATCGGAACAATTCTTACAGAACATATATGTAATTGTCTTTATTTCATTTGTTTATCAGGTAGAACACAAAATGGCTTGCAAAGTCAAATTATTCACAAAGGATACTCTTCACCTGTTCTAAATAAAGTGCAGTTTAGAATTCAAAGCTATTCCCTCAGGAATCAAAAATGTATCCAGATACACAGACCACATTTCATGCCAAGTTTCTGTGAAAATCATTTTCTAAAATTGCAGCGGTGATATAGGAAAAGTACAGTTGAGTAAGTTGAACTTATCGTAACAGTAGATGTTCAAATAATTGCTGCTGCAGTAGCTTTTGCTCTATGGGGTTATATTTTGCAAAGAATATAATGCTGGCTGACTTCCAAAGCTTCAGATTACCTTCCATGTGGCTAAACTGTCAAGCAGCCTGAGCTGAACTGATTAAATGATAGGTTTGGGTGCAATTCCCTTTAGAACTTTCCTGCCAGCAGAGAGAGGGAGGCTGAGCCCTAAAAGGACAATGCTAGGAACAACTAAACATAAATGTCCACACCCTGGCATACAAAAATGCAAAAAACAGTCAGGATGGAGAGTGGGAGTGACTACTGCAGCAGGAATCATTTGAACATCTACTGTTATGGTAAGTTCAACTTACACAACTGTACTATGATCATCGGATTGGTCACTGCTGCAGTAGCCTTAGTTATTTGGGTGGATTACCATGGATACATACATTAGGGAGGCGGAAGGAAAAGGATCCTGTAGCCCCTGGACAGTGGTCCTAGCAAAGCCTGATCTAGACCTAGAGAAGAACTCGGTCTTACAGTTCTTTGTAAAAGTATGGACAGAGAACCAAGTAGCAGTTTCTAGAATACCTTTCCCAAAAGCCATAGATGGATCCAAGACCTTGGTAGAGTGGGCCTTGTCCATGTCTGGAATAGATTTGCTAGATTGAGTGTAACAAAATGTAATAGTCTTAGACAACCATTTGAAAATAGTCCGTTTTGACACAGGTATTATCCCTTCTTCTTACCTTCACGAGAAAAGAAAAGTTGATCTAAAGATCTGAAAGATTTAGTTCTGTCAAGCTAGTACCTGAGTTGTCTGTGGGCATCCAAGGTGTGGAGTATTGTTTCTCCCTCATTTGTAGGTTCGGGAAATAAAATGGGGAGATGAGTAATTTGGCTTAAAGTAAATTTGAATACCACTTTAAGTATAAAAGGAGTATTTCTCAAAGAAACCCTATCCCTGTGGAAAATGCAACGGGGTTGACTCACCATAAGAGCTTGCAACTCAGATATACTTCTTTCAGATGGCAGAGCAATCAGTAAAACTGTTTCCATATTAAAGCCACAAGTCAGATAGATTAGCTGGTTGAAATGGAACAAATGTTAGCTTCTCTAACAAAATTAAGATCCCAAGGAGGAGCCACCAGTTTTTTTCAGTTGCCTCTTAAGCAAAACCCTTTTCAAGAATATTTTGACATGAGACCTCATTGAAAGAGGAGGATCTATGAGCAGACATGTTAAAATGACTGATAAATTAATCTTGATGGAGGAATAAAAAAGGATACAGGATAGTAACTTACACAAAAATTGTAAAATAAAAGAACCACTAGCCCTGAATGGGTGTTGGTTATGTTGTTGACACCAATTAGAATATATATTCTATTTGCTGATATATGATTTCCTAGCAGGAGGCTTTCGTGTCTCCATTAATGCCTGCTGCACATCCTCAGTAAACAGGTGCCTAAAGGGAATTAAGACCACATCATCCAAGCAGTCAAATGAAGAAGATTACTGTCAGGGTGTATCAAACACCCCTGTTCTTGGGTGAGGTAATTGTCCCTGTCCATTCCCCAAAAGAAGGGAGAACCACAGTTGCATGGGCCAGAAGGGAGTCACCACAGTGATCTAAGGGGATTCCTTCTAAATCTTCAGAAGTGCTCTGCATATTAGTGTAAAGGGTCAAAACACATACATGAATATTCCTTTTCAAGGAAAACAAAAGGTATGCTGTCTTCCAGGCTTTCTTGCATGAAGTCCTGGAACAGGATCTTGCTAGTTGATTGCTCAGAGAGGAGGAAAACATGTCTACCTAAAGATCTCCTGACAGATGGATCAAACCTTGGAAGAACCCCAGTCTAGTTTCCATGGAGAGGAATGTTCCTTTATACTTTTTGACCCTTTCCACTAATATCTTGGGCACTTCTGAAGATTCAGAAGGACTCATCCTAGATCATTGTGGTGACTCCCTTCTGGCCCATGCACCTGTGGTTCTCCCTTCTTTTAGGAATGGCCTGGTCCTGCTCAGCTTGTCTGCCACATAGTTGTGCTCTAACAGAATGTAGGATGCCTGTAGAGTGAGGTTGTGTGAAGCGATATCCCAAGCTATCATGGCTGGTCTGTAAAGAGCATATGACCAGGTTTCCCCTTGCTTGTTGATGTACTACATGACTAGAATGGTCTGTAACCACTTGAAGAGGTCCTGGGGACTAAAGAAGGTTCAGAGAGTTGAGTGCCTTGATAAGGACAAGAATCTCCATTTATGTGCTTGTATCTGTCCTTGGTGTCACACACCCCCTGCACTTTTATCCTTCCTGAAACTGCTCCCCAAGCAAATGCTGAAGCACCTGCAATGACTGACTGCTTTGGAGCAGGGAGGGAGAAGGGAAGACCTGGATTTAAAGATATCTGTTATCTCCACCAAAATATTTCTCTTCTGACAAACCCCAGCACTGGGATTTGAAAAGATAAAAGTTGTTGATGCTAGAACCAAAGAGATTTCAGATACCACTGTATCTTTCTTTGTGGAGTCTTTGTTCAGAGTATCATGAGAATCATGGATGCCATGAGACACAACATCCTGAGATATTCCTTTTCAGTGACCACAGTCTTTGTAGGAAACCTTAGAAATAGATCTAAATAAAGATCTATTTTATCCTGCGGAAGAAAAAGCTCTTTGAACTGAAGTGTCTAGTTGACATCCAGAACAGAATCCTATGTGAAGGACTCAAGAAAGACTTTTTAATATTCTCTTGGAATTCCAGCTTGTGCAAGAGATCTCTCATCCAGTAGAAAGAAATAAGAGATTCCTGACAATTTGAAAAATACTCTGCAAAGATAAGCAGTTCATCTATGTATGGGAAAATGTGGATACTCTGTAGCCTGCAATAAACTATAACTGGAGCTGGACACTTTATGAACACTCTTGGTGCAGTGAATAGACCAAAGGGTAAGGCAGAGAACTGATAAGGTGATCCAGACACAGAAAACCATATTAAATGTCTGAAGTCTGGATGAATAAGGATGTGATGATAAGCATTGTTTAGGTCTAGTGTTACCAGTATTCTTGACAGAGGAAGAAGAGGCAACAGGTTGTGAAGTGACATCATTTTGAATTTGTGCACTTTCACAAACAAGTTTAGGAAAGAAAGACCCGGAACTGTTCTCCAAACATTTTCTTTCTTTGGCATTAGGAATACCCTTAAATAAAACCCCTTCCCCACCTGGGAAGAAGGAACTGGTTCTATCAATCCTTGGGACAGCATGTGATGAAGAACTGGTGGAAACAAAAGTGTTTGATCTGGAGGATGAGGAATGACCCCCTGAAAAGAAGGAATTTCCTCCCACTGCCATTTATAACCTTGATGAATGATTTCAGAACCCATTTGTCTGAAACAATCTGGTGTCAAAGAAAAAAAATGGAGATACAGACTTCCTGGAAGAAAAAGGGTGGGCATGGTGGGAAGGGGGGGGGGGGCACAAGATCTTTGGAATAATCATTCAAACTTGTTTTTATTTATTTATTTAACATTTGTTGACCGGGAATGTCCAACTAGGTTCCACAGAGCCTGTTTTCAGCAGAGGCCCGGGGAGAAACGCTCCAGATGCATGTCTTTGGAATGTGGGAGGAAACCGGAGTACCCGGAGGAAACCCACGCGAACACAGGGAGAACATGCAAACTCCACACAGAAGGCACCCCAGCCGAGAATCGAACCGGAGAACCTCTTGCTGTGAGGCGACAACGTTAACCGCTGCACCACTGTGCCGCCCTGGATTGTTGTTGGTTTTGGGATGTTTAAGACTTCTTTTTGTAACCCCCTTGCCATTTCTTCTTAAACGTCTGTTTACCTGAATTTTATTGAGACTGTTCACTCTGTTTTTTGCCAAAATTGGATGAGACTATAGAAAATCCCTTGGACAATTTGGAATAGGAGGGCTGAAAAATCAACTTGCCCCTTTCATCACACTTTTTGATCACCTCTACAGCAGAGGGGTGAAACACTACATCTCTATCCAAGGGAGAATTTAACATTTCATTTTTAACACCATCTGTCAGGTACTGGGAATGCAGCCATGCAAACCTCCCCAGAACAGTACCAGTGGCCACAGTCCTGGAAAAAGTATCAACAGAGTCATACAGATACACATAGTGCAAACAATGAGTAGTGACCTGGGCAACTGAAGAAATTAAGTTATTTAAAAAAGATGTTTCCTCCCAAGAAGAAACTGCAGAGAAAACATTCCTCATACATTCACAATTTGTCAGAAAAAACATTAACATATGAGCCTGACAATTCAAATTCTGAAAATCAAAGTTGCAGAACTATATACCTTTTCTCCATTACAATCAATAATTTTCCCATTCTTAGAGGAAGTAGGATTGGAAATAATTAAGTGCTTATTAGCAGTGGGATCAATTAAAGCCATAGCTGCTGGGCCAGGATTAGGAATAGTGTATAAAATTAAAAAAAACAAGGAACCTTATACATCTTGTCTGTTTTTTATGGGCAACTAGCTGACTATCAGGAAAATTGTAGGCAGTAATGCACACATCCTTCAAAAGCAGACAGGGCAGGAAGAATGTATGTACTGAAGGACTGAGAAACCTCAGTGTGGTCCCACTGAAACCACTGGCACATTTTATCAATAGACTCAGAGAAATAGAACCCCCCCTTCCCCAAAGAGAGAATCAGAAACTGAGCTCTCCTCTGAGTCTGAATCAGAAAACTGAGGGGAAAAAAACTGTATCCATCCCTGCATATTCTTGTTCAGATTCAGAATCTTGAATCACTTTAGGAAAAGAGGAGCCCCTCTTTTTTCCTGAAAAGTGGTTTACAAGAAGGATCAATAGCCTGAATTCAGGCCTGGGTCAGGCCCTGTAAACTCTTCTTATCCAAAGAAATTTGAGGAGGAGTAGATACATGCTTGGTTTTGAATTTCTTTTGATAGGCAAAATGAGGTCAACTATATTACTGATGGCAGCAGCTGCTTCCCCAGGGATGGGCACAGGATTCTGACACAACAGGGAAACCTTCCCCATTCCCTTTCCCAGGACCAGCAAGAGTGGTTCTCATTCGCACTCTGAGGGAATCCCAACAGTTGCAGAGGACATGGCTAGCTCCTGATCCATAGTCGCTGTAGGTGCTACACCAGAGGCCTATGGGGTACAAGATGAGTGGTCTGAGGTAGGAAAAACGGCCACAGCAGAGTCATTCACTTGTGGATGAGGCAAATTGCTAAGTCTGCTGTGGTGGTGAGGGCTGTTTGTTTAACTTTTTCTTTTTGTGGCTGGAAGAAGGATTGACCATGGGACTGGTAGTCTGTTCTATGGTCAAGCCGAAAGTGATACCACTTTCCTGGAGAAGAAAAGGAGAACACGTCAGTAAACATTACCAGGTCACAAAAGTAAATTTTTTGACAGAAAAAACACAATAAAAAGCATTTTAAAATACTATGCCAACTCCACAAAAGAAAAAATAAACACAATGTCTCCACAGAAAAAATGTTGCTGCTTTTAAACTGACAGAAAAAATAATTGCTCTGTTAAAACGTATGTTACAGTCTCAAGGCAGTTTGTTAAAACACAACCCTCCTAGCTTTAAAATAACTTTCCTGAAGAGGAAATTAATAAAATATCAACAAAATGAAGAAAATATATTTTTTTCCCCAAAAGGAACATATCTGATCAGAAAAGTAAAGCACAAGCCGACTGTCATTCCTTAAAAGCCTCAGAGAAACGTATTCTTTAATAGCAGTAAAGCTCTGAAGGGCTTCCTGCCCTTACTCATCTTTAGTCAGCTCAGCTCAAGCTGTCTGACAGTTTTGGTGCATGGAAGGTGCCCTGAAGCTTTGGAAGCTGGCCAGCTGTTATGTCCTTCGCAGGCTATAACCCATATAGCTAAGGCTACTGCAGCAGTGATCAATATGATAAAAATCTTTAATAGTTATAAACTATGAAGAAATCCCTCAAGGCTATCTCTTCATAGAAAACAAACATAATTGCTTCAAAGTTACAGGGTAATGCCGTATGCCTTTGCCTTATTCCACATTGTTCTCTCTCTTTAGTTTATCCTATGCTGATGAAACTGTGCACATACAGAGGATGTTAATGTAAGACAACTAATTACATTTCAGTATTGACAAAAGCCTAGTTTATTCTTTTATTCTAGGTATCCATATATCCCTGGGAAAACGTGCACAAATGCCACTTTTTGCCTGTTCATTAGTTTGTTAGATACTACAATGGAAGAGATGCAGTTAAATTTTACTTCTGCCTTCACTGGTATTACTTAATACTGCTTTACTGCCCACCTTGAATACTCCATTTAACTTCTTCCTTCACTTGTATTACTTAATACTGCTTTATTACCCACTTTGAATACTCCATTCAACTTCTGCCTTCACTAGTATTACTTAATACTACTTTATTACCCACCAGGAATACTCCATTTAACTTCTGCCTTCACTGGTATTACTTAATACTGCTTTATTACCCACCTTGAATACTCCATTTAACGTCTGCCTTCACTGGTATCACTTAATACTACTCTATTATCCACCCTGAATACTCCGTTTAAGTTCAGCCTTCCTGGTATTACTTAATACTGCTTTATTACCCACTTTAAATACTCTGTTTAACTTCTGCCTTCACTGGTATTATTTAATATTGCTTTATTACCCACCTTGAATACTCCATTTAACTTCTGCCTTCACTGGTATTACTTAATACTGCTTTATTACCCACCCTGAATACTCCATTTAACTTCTGCATTCACTGGTATTACTTAATACTGCTTTGTTGCCCACCCAGAGTACTCCATTTAACTTCTGCCTTCACTGGTATTACTTAATACTGCTTTATTGCCCACCTTGAATATTCCATTTATCTTCTGCCTTCACTGCCTTCACCAAAAACACATAAGTGACCATGCACCTCAGAGATAAAGCCTGGATACATTACCAGAAAAATAAGACTCCACCCACCCATAATGAATACAAAACACTTAGAAACAAAGTCAAAAAGCTTATCATCACTGATTGACAGAACTACATCTCCATACTCCAAAACAACCGTAAAACAAACCCTCAAAAATTCTGGAAAGGAATCTCCACCCTCCTTAATCCCAGCAAAACAGACAACCCCACCCCAGACCCCAATGCTCCTGACATAGATTTGGCTACACAATTTAACTCTTTTTCATTGACTCAATTTCCAAACTGACCTCATCCTTCTCTAACATCACCGGACCCTCCACTTCACTCCCATCCTCCTCTAATAACACTACACCCCCCACTTCTGGTTCTCCTTCCATTTCTTCTCCATCCTCACTACCCTTAAATACCCCCTCTTCCCAGTCTCCACCTTTCTCATTAAAACCTGTACCCACATCTACCATAAAAAAACTCCTTCAGAAACTGAAGCCATGCTCTAATGCTCCTGATAACATTCCTTCATACTTTCTTAGCATAGCTGCCGAAGCCATTGCCTACCCGATTAGCATTCTAATTAACCGCTCTATCCAAGAAAGTTTTGTACCCCAAATTTGGAAGAAAACTTTTATCATACCTCTGCATAAAGGTGGCAACAATAACAGTATCACTAATTTCCATCCCATCACCATTCTATCTCCCATCTCTAAGCTCCTAGAAAAGTGTATCCATCTACAACTCCTACCCCACCTCATAGACAATCACCTGCTAACTCCCACACAACATGGTTTTAGACCCGTCACAGCACTATGAGTGCCCTTCTTTCCTTCCTAGAAAGTATGAATAAAGCCCAGGACTCTGGCCACATTGTATCTACCCTCCTACTTGACCTCTCTAAGGCCTTCAACACTATCTCTCATAATCTTCTTCTAACTAAACTCTCTAAGCTTAACCTATCCCCCTCCTCTCTCACCGGGTTCACCAGTTACCTATCCAATAGATATCAAGCAGTCAAATGGAAAAAGCCACCTCCTCATTCCTTAACACCCCAACTGGGGTTCCCCAGGGATCCATACTGGGACCCTCCTCTTCAATATATTTATAAACGATTTCCATCACTCCATCCCTTTCACAAATATTATCCAATACACAGATGATTCAACTATTATTTGTTCTGCCACCTCCATCCCTACACTCCTAAAGCTTACACAAGACGCGTTCTCAACCACCGAACAATGGATGAAAAAAAATCACCTAGCACTTAATGCCTCTAAAACCATAAAACCAAACGAATGGTATTTACTCCATCTAAAGCCGCCTCTTTCAATGTTAGCCCATTCTCTATCACTAGCCATAATAATACATCTCTCGAATTGGTATCACAGGCCAAATTACTAGAGGCCCAAAATGACAATCAGCTTAAATTCAACTCCCACCTACAACTAAATATAAAAAAAAAAAAAAACTTGGCATGCTCTACCGACAAAATCTTTACCACACCCCCTCTACTAAATTCCTCTCTCTACCACATTTCTCATCCCCTTCCTCCTCTATGGAGCCCCACTCCTAATTAACCTACAATCTTCCCTTAAAACACAACTCTCCTCTTGCTATAACAAAATTGCCATGTTCGTTACCAGCCATAAGTCCTCCACCCAACACTGTATATCTCTCCACAAGCTAAAATGGCTAGAACTATCCGATCATCTGACCTACACTCAACTTACTCTTGCACACAAGCTCATTTTCAACCCCTCCCTTTGTCCCTTCCTTTCCTCTGCCTTTAAAATGCACCTCCCTGATAGACTACTAAGATCTAACAACCAAAACCTAATAGAATTGTATAAACCAAGTTGTTTCCCAGGTAAAAATCTCCAATCCTATGGTCTTACACGTCTCTGGAACTCTCTTCCACCATTGATCCGTACCACCTCAAACCGCTTTTCATTCAAAAAAAAATCTCTTCACTCACATCTAATATCCCAGTGGGAATGCTCCTACTCCCACCCCACATAATCTCCTCCCCACTTTATACTAGCAACATCCATTTCACTTACTCTCTTAACTCAGACATCCTGCTCTTGCATGTACTAAGCTATTTACAATTAATATATTAGAATGCACCTCTTAAGTGCAAGGTTCCTTAAGATGTAATGGCTTCTCAGTATTCATATTGTAATGTTTTTCGCTAGTCTGTAGTATTTGTAATGATTGTAACCTAAAACCTTACTGTAATCTTGTTTGTTTTTGGAGCTTTTCAACCCTGGACTCCATTGGAAATGGGTTCATCTTGGCCCAGTGGACTATCCTGGTAAACCAACTGCAAATAAATAAATAAATCAATAAATAAACTGGTATTACTTAATACTGCTTTATTACCCACCCAAATACTCCATTTAACTTATGTCTTCACTGGTATTACTTAATATTACTTTATTACCCACCCTGAATTCTCCATTTAACTTCTGCCTTCACTGGTATTACTTAATACTGCTTTATTACCCATCGTGAATACTCCATTTAACTTCTGCCTTCACTGGTATTATTTAATACTGCTTTATTACCCACCCTGAATACTCCATTTAACTTCTGCCTTCACTTGTATTACTTAATACTGCTTTATTACCCACCCTGAATATTCCATTTAACTTCTGCCTTCACTGGTATTATTTAATATTACTTTATTACCCACCTTGAATACTCCATTTAACTTCTGCCTTCACTGGTATTATTTAATATTGCTTCATTACCCACCTTGAATATTTAGTTTAACTTCTGCCTTCACTGGTATTACTTAATACTGCTTTATTACCCACCCTGAATACTCCATTTAACTTCTGTGTTCACTGGTATTACTTAATAGTGCTTTAGTATGCACATTGAATACTCCATTTAACTTCTGCCTTCACTGGTATTACTTAATAGTGCTTTATTACCCACCCAAATACTCCATTTAACTTATGCCTTCACTGGTATTACTTAATACAGCCTTATTACCCATCCTTAATTCGCCATTTAACTTCTGCCTTCACTGGTATTACTTAATAGTGCTTTAGTACCCACCTTGAATACTCCATTTAACTTCTGCCTTCACTGGTATTTCTTAATACTGCTTAAGTACCCACCATGAATACTCCATTTAACTACTGCCTTCACTGGTATTACTTAATAGTGCTTTAGTACCCACCTTGAATACTCCATTTAACTTCTGCCTTCACTGGTATTACTCAATACTGTTTTATTACCCACCTTGAATACCCCATTTAACTTCTGCCTTCACTGGTATTATTTAATATTGCTTTAGTACCCACCTTGAATACTCCATTTAACTTCTGCCTTCACTGGTATTATTTAATATTGCTTTAGTACCCACCTTGAATACTCCATTTAACTTCTGCCTTCACTGGTATTACTTAATACTGCTTTATTACCCACCTTGACTACTCCATTTAACTTCTGCCTTCACTGGTATTACTTAACACTGCTTTATTACCCACCTTGAATACCCCATTTAACTTCTGCCTTCACTGGTATTACTTAACACTGCTTTATTACCCACCTTGAATACCCCATTTAACTTCTGCCTCCACTTGTATTACTTAATACTGCTTTATTACCCACCCTGAATATTCCATTTAACTTCTGCCTTCACTGGTATTATTTAATATTGCTTTATTACCACCTTGAATACTCCATTTAACTTCTGCCTTCACTGGTATTTTTTAATATTGCTTCATTACCCACCTTGAATATTTCGTTTAACTTCTGCCTTCACTGGTATTACTTAATACTGCTTTATTACCCACCCTGAATACTCCATTTTAACTTCTGTGTTCACTGGTATTACTTAATAGTGCTTTAGTATGCACATTGAATACTCCATTTAACTTCTGCCTTCACTGGTATTACTTAATAATGCTTTATTATCCACCCAAATACTCCATTTAACTTATGCCTTCACTGGTATTACTTCATACAGCCTTATTACCCACCCTTAATTCACCATTTAACTTCTGCCTTCACTGGTATTACTTAATAGTGCATTAGTACCCACCTTGAATACTCCATTTAACTTCTGCCTTCACTGGTATTACTTAATACTGCTTTAGTACCCACCTTGAATACTCCGTTTAACTTCTGCCTTCACTGGTATTACTTAATAGTGCTTTAGTACCCACCTTGAATACTCCATTTAACTTCTGCCTTCACTGGTATTATTTAATATTGCTTTAGTACCCACCTTGAATACTCCATTTAACTTCTGCCTTCACTGGTATTACTTAATACTGCTTTATTACCCACCTTGGATACTCCATTTAACTTCTGCCTTCACTGGTATTACTTAATACTGCTTTATTACCCACCTTGGATACTCCATTTAACTTCTGCCTTCACTGGTATTACTTAATACTGCTTTATTACCCACCTTGAATACTCCGGTCTCATTCAACTTTACAACCTGCATGCATCTATCATTTTCCTGTCATTTAACTACGTGGCTACATAACTATTGCACTTTGTTTGAACTAGAACTAAGAATCCCAATTTACTTTGTCAGTGTTAAACACAGCATTATCAGACAAGTCTATACAGCCTTTTGATATACTACTTGCTTAATAATTGGTAATTCTTTTCTCCTAATTGATTACTTTGATGATGAATATGGAATTAATACTGCTGTAGAAATGCTTGCTTATTACATTGCTGTTGTAAATTGACATATTATTATCTGGTTTTCCTGTTATGCAGATTTCCTTAGCTAATATTTCTCTATGACTCCTTGCAGTATTGTCTCTATATGTATACTGTCATTGCCTATGTGGCCCAGATCATGCCTTAAAAAGACCCTTGGACAAATAAATAAATAAATAAATAAATAAATGAAACATTTTATAGATGCTTCTCATAAATGGCACTTCATGTGTTCACAGGTCCATACGTGTTTACTATGCTAACAACCAGTAGGGCTTTTTTAAGCCTAGCCATGCATCCCAAATCCCTAATAAGTTCTGGTACCCATAATAAGTGTAAGCAGGGGCTTGGGAGATGAAACATTTATAGGCTGCTTGTGTCCATTAGAGACACAGGTGCCAAACCAAGGATGAGTTTCCTGTTCCCCATCCAGTTGTCCAAGTTACACTTCAATTGGGTTAGGGAGGAACTCTGTTCCAGAGATGGAGTAGTTTCTGGTATACATACCCGTTTCTCCAACAGGTCCTGTTTATATCACAGGCAGGGTTTAAGCCTTTAGAATGGATAATTGTGGTGCTGTTTATTTTGTGGATCTGCAGGAGGTCCATCATAAAGGGATCTGACGATGCCCTGCATCCCAGGTATAGCTTTCCCCTCACCCGCCTGTAAGACATAGAATGGAGGGATAGATGGAGGGATAGGGCCTTGAGGCGGTCTGCATAGGACAGCTTACATATGTCCTTTATTCTTTTAGTGAGGAGTCTCTGTGGATGTTCCAATTGTTGGATATGCCTAGTTAGGTACATACCAAAGGGGGCATTGTACTAAATGATATGTGTGATTAATGCTGAATACAGTGGAGCAGTGACTTCCTTGGACTTAGATGCCATACCTTTGTAAGTTGTGCAACATAGAATTATTTCCTCACTACTGTAGACACATGATGGTCAAAGGTTAGATTAATGTCTATGTGTGTCCATAAGTCCCTGAGTACTGGGCAAACTCTAAGGGGTTTGTTGGCTATATGATAGTTACAAAGTGTGGATGACTTCACTTATGTTCAGCCTTCCTTCCGAATCAACATACATCCCAACAACCTTACTTCCAGATTGACATGTATCCCAACAACTTTCATCTAGATCAACATGCAACCAACCTTCCAAATCAACATCATTCCACAGCCCCTCTTCCCAATCATCATTCATCTCAAGAGTTCTGTAGTTTTCAGCCAGAGTTCTGTTTGTATTACAGTACTTTCTGTGAGTTACATCCTGGGAAGAGAACCTTATATTGTGGAACAGCAGGAACAGAAAGACTGTTCCCTAGATTTGTTAGAACCAGCACCTCCATCCCCAGCTCTGATATTTAATGTTTCCTTAGGTACACAGTAGTTCATTTCATGCTGGAGACTATGTAAAGAAGGATCCATCACAACAATCAGTAACTGCTCCATGGCCCCTCCTATAGATAGGTTTCTCTAAACTGCTGGTTGTAGTTCAATGAAGAATGACTTTTTTCTTTCAGATTGTCATGTGGTGGGCCCCATGGATTATTAAAGGCTCAGAGCACAATCACAGCACTGTTGTCTGTTAATAGCACCATCTGTCAGTGGATGGATACTGGACAGGTTTCAATACTCCTTCCTATTAACTTACAAATAACCTTTCCATCAATATTGGTGTCTGTGATTTAATCACAAAAGGATAAACTAAATGACAAATCCCTCCAATGGTACATATAGGGTACATATAGGCCCCTGATCATTTTTATCCAGCTTAGTTATTGAAAAGTTCATCTCCACGCATACTCTGCCTGCATGGGGGGTGGGTGCCACAAGGCTCAGTGCCTGTTATGTCATTGTTTACCCCTTTCATGAGTGCCTTCACTCTAAAACACCCAGCCACAACTGCCTGCTTGTCAGTAAATGACTTGACACTACTAAGGCTTCTTTCTCAGCAAGAATGTCATCATCGTTATGAGATATTTCCAGGTAAATCATCTGTCTGTTACAAAACAAATCCTATTCTTTGGAACTCATCTAAGATTAAGAGGCTCCTAATTAAATAAAAAGCTTGCTTATCCAATTTACAAGGGATTCACTTTGTTACTCAGTATAAATACTTAGGACTCTGAGTGGATCTTTCATTCCTGTTTATACTTTACATTGAAAAAACCTAAAGTGAAGCTGCCTTAATACTGGGTACATTTTAAGTTCAACCACCTAGCAACTATTAATAAGCAAAGGCTGCAGCTAGATAAGGGCCCCTTATTCCCTGACTAGAATAACAGTCTTCCTGTCATCTCTTCAAACTCTCTTGCAGTATCTACAGGACTCAGACATTTATAAACCAAAGTGGCAGCTTCATACTTCAGTCCTGTAATAAAAATATTGGTGTCATACCCAGAGGAGCCTAAAATGGCTAACTAAAACAGAAAGAGAAATTTTACTGTTATTATTGATCACTTTCAAAGTAAATATTTACACTGTCCTACTCTTTTTTGCAGCCTGAACTTTCACTCAGACATCGAGTCTCAATTTTCCTTGAAAATCCCAGTAAGTTTTTCTAAAGGCATCAAATAAAGCACATCCTCTTATGTGGCCCATTCCCAGTAATGCAGCCATAACTTTGGAATTCCACTCCCAACAATGTCAGATACTTCCCTACACTCACAACATTGTTTAAACAACATCTTAATGACATCTCAAAGACCACACGTGGCATCACATTTTTGTCTGCGTGACCCCACCCAGTGGCTCCCCTTTCTGCTGCCATTTGTGCTATTCTTTCTTCCAGGTGGGGGAGAGAAATAGACTCATTCATGCCCCAGGCAGGGCAATAGTCCTTCAGGCCATTGTTTACCTGCCAGAGGCAAGACCCAAGACCTTCATCCAGTGAGTGGGTCAGTCTGTCAACTGACATGGATCCGAGTCCCTCTCCCTTACCTGGTCTAACCTTTCCCAGGTGTAGATAGTGGCTATTGCTAAGCTGATACTTAGGATGCCCCTCTCATTCATAGGTGTGTACTAGGCTAATGGCTTTGGAGCCTTTACAAGCCTAGCCCATAGAAGTGCCCTGGCATCGTGCCACCTGACATTAGTTCCCAGTGCCTCTATCAAGTAGAGCCACTACAGTGATCCCTGGGGTGAATTTTTTATTTCCCATCCACTCATCAAGACTTCTCTTGAAGAGGGCCAGTGAGGTGCTTTGATTGACATGTATGGGAAGTCTACTCCATTGCATGGGCAGGCTCTGGGTTATGAACCTGTCCCTTCAGTATGTTCTGTTGATTGTGGTAATGAGGTTGAGGTCTCTGGAGCGTGTGGTGTGGAGAGATTGGGATTTCTTTAGATGTAGCATTTTTAACAGAGCTGGGTCAAACATGGCTTTGTAAGTCAAGCAGAGATCACCTCTTAGTAGACGATATGAGACAGATAATAGCTGGAGTTCATAGGTTGGTACTAGGCTATTGGCCCTAGGGCCTATACCAGCCTAGCCACAACAATTCCTTGGCTATTTCTTCCCACAATATTTACTTCCCTGGTCCCCTGTCTAGCAGGGCAACTGACATGATCCCTGGGGTGAATTTCCTATCTCCCATACAATCGTCAAGGTTCCTTTTGAAAAGGCCAAAGAGGCACTCTGCTTGACATGCATGGGTAGTCTAGTCTATTCCAGAGTGTGGGGAGTCTCTGGGTCAGGAACCTATCCCTCCAGCATGTTTTGTTCATTGTGATGACAAGGTTTAGATCCCTGGAGTATGTGGCTCTGAGGGATTGGGATTTCTTTAAGTGTAGCATGTCCAACAGCTCTGGGTTTGACATGGCCTTGTATGTTAAGCAGAGATCGCCTCTGAATAGACAATATGCGACAAAGTATAGCTGGAGTTTTTTTTAGTCTGGCCATGTATGACATGTGTTTAAGGCCTAGGATCCTCTTTGTGAGATACTTTTGTGGCCTTTCTAGCTATTGCATGTATCTGGTGAGGTACATGCCAAATGGGGCATTTTACTAGATGATTGGCCTAATGAGGGAAGAGTAGAGAGAGATGATCACCTCTTTCTTCCTGGATGAAAACCCTTGGTAATGAGATGTGTCACATAGAAGGACTTTCTGTCCACAGTGGCAATGTGGTGGTCGAAGGAGAGGTTACTGTCAACCTGTATCCCCAGATCTCTTATAACACCATCAGTGTTCAGTGGGCTCCCTCAGTGTGGTAATTAGTGGAAACTGAGTTTTCCCAAAGGGGATGATGACACATTTTTTGGCATTAAGCTTAAGGCCATGGTTTTGACACCAGTCATTGGTCTCAGTGAGGCCTTTCTGTAGGATGTCTACATCACTTGGGGAGTTAATAATGGCTCCCAGCTTGTAGTCATCTGTGAACTTGGTCAGCCAGAGTTCCTCCATGTTGGCCTGGACTTCTGAGAAGTAGATGCCAAACAGGAGAGGAGCCAGGACTGATCCCTGTGAGACTCCACTTGTGACTGGTCGGCAGTCTAACTTGGAGTCCACTACTTTCACACTGTGGGTTCTATCTGTGAGCCAATTTGCAACCCATCTAGTGATATAGGGGTTGATGTCTAGTTTGGTGAGTTTATCAATAATTCCTGAGTGGGGAATGGTATCAAAGGCCTTGGCCAGATCAAGGTAGGCTGTATGAACTGTCTTGGCCTCATCCACATCTCTGGTGACTGACTCAAAGAAGTCAACCAGGTTGAACAGGCATGATCTACCTTTCACAAAACCAAATTGTGTGGGATCTAGAGTTTGGAGATTCCGTATATCCTTGTTAATTAGGTCCCTGATGATACACTCCATAGCCTTATATATCAGACATGTCAGGCTAATGGGGCAATAATTCCCAGGGTCTGTAGTCACTCCTCCTTTATGGAGAGGGGATGACTGTAGCAGTGCGCCATTCGGTAGGGACAAAGCCTGAGGTGAGGCTGTGATTGAACAGGGCATACAGATGTGGTGCCAGTTCACTTTGTAGTTCATGTAGAGCACATCCAAGGATATTGTCAGGTCCCATGGAAGCTGTATTCTTGGCTTTGTGCAATGCAGCTTTAACCTGTGCTGCAGTAATGCTGGGTGCCTGGCATTCCTCTGGTATTGTGATTGGTTCTTTAGGGGGGGAGAGAGGGGTAAAGTTGGCACTAAATCTGTCAGCCAGTATGTTGGCAATATCTGTTGGCTCAGTACAGGAGGTACCATTGTGCAGTAACTCAGAGCAAACCTGTGTATTGCCATGGAGATTTTTGATATAACTATAGAAGGCTTTGTGGTTGTTTTTAGTGTCTGCTGCAATTCTGCCTTCATAGATGGCTTTAGAGGTTTTGATGAGAGATCTCAACTTTTTGTTGAGGCTAATAAGGGAGTTTTTCCAGTCTTGGGACTTCATCTTTTTCTGCAACAGTTTCTTCCAACTGCTGTAGAGTTTATTAATAGCAGGGGACCACCAGATTGGCTTTCTTTTTTTGGAGGAGAGCATCTTGGTTCTGTTGGGTATGGCTAGTTCCATGCATTTATGTACGTGTTCGTACAGTGCATTGGTGTATGATTTGGCAGTCATGCATCTATTTTCCATTGACATGGGTGCCGTGAAATTAGCCACCTCTGTTTCTAGGAGCCCAAAGTCAGCTTTGAAGAAGTTTTTTATGGTGGTTACCTTTGCGGGGGGTGTGGGTGAGCAGTGGATTTCCATGGTGATTAGATTGTGGTCTGATCTAACCAGAGAGGAATTGACTATTGGTATAGAGCAACAGTTGCCCATTTTAGTAATAACCAGGTCAAAGATGTTGCTTCCTCTAGTGGGGGTAAGAATGAGCTGGTCCAGGGCATTGGAATTGATGAATTCCAGGATGCGTTGGGCCAGTGTATTGGTGCATGAGTAATTTTCCCATTTGATGGAGGGGTAGTTGAAGTCACCTTGTATGAGAGTGTTGGGATGGACCCTAATAGTTTTCAGGATACTTAGGAACGTGGAGTGAGAGTCTTGGGACATTACTGGGGACCTTTAGTAGGCTACGACCTGAATCACCTCTAGAGGCAATGTGGAATGCCTTCTTGTATTACATGTGGCACGAGCCCCAGTCAGACAATAGCTGCACTAGTTATTAGTCCACACATGTGTTTGAGGATCAGTGGTGCAGTGGGTCACACTGCTTACCTCCCTCTAAGATGGCTGACCCCGTCTCAGCCACTCAATCCCATCTTCCCTACCTGAGACCTTCCCAATGCACAAGCGGCTAATCAAACCCAAGTCATCTCTGTCATAGCTAAGGCTGCATATCTGTATGCCACAGTCCCCACATGTGGAATCATCTACCACATAATACAACACCAGTAGCACCACCTAGAGTATGGGCAGTTTCTGACTCCTGGGTATATCCAAGGCATAAGAATGTCTCTCTGCTGAAGTGATCTGTTAGTCCCTTCATGCAACAGTAAATCGATGTTCTTATTTGTATCAGCTGCTGGTCTGAATCTTTAATCTCATATTACTTAGATGCTATTTGGCAGGATATATATAGCTGTGAACACATAATTATATTACCTTTCTATTAATTAATCTGTTCTTATCTTCTTATACCAGCATTAGGTGTTCTTTGTAACCCTGACAAAGCTAAAAAGAGTCCCCACAGATCAGCCTAGCTGCCTGGTTAAACCCACGATGTATATTTTTAGAACCCATAACCTCCCTGCGAGATGTTTGCTCACTAGAGTGCATTTTCTTCCTGAAAATGCTTATTCTGAAGCAGTATTCATTAGTAATGAGAAATAAAACAGAAGAAATTGAGAAGATGGAAGTTTGTAACAGAGTGGTCTATAGAATCTACCAGAACAAAAGGTGCCACATTCTGTAGTTTTATTTTAAGTATACACCATCCACAGTCCCTTCATGTGATTCTGTGAGTCTTTGTCTTCCTCATTCCCTGTGTATGCATCTGTTTGTTAAAAAGTAAGAAAAATAAATAAACAAACACAAATAAATAAATACAAATTATTAATTAATTAATTAATTAATTGCATTTGTTTACCAGGAAAGTTCACTGGGCCTGGGAAGAGCCCATTTTCAGTCGAGGCCCGGGGAGAAAACCTTCATATATACTTACATGCAAATAAAGTGTTAACACAATAAGTACCGTGTGTATAAGACAGTAGTGGCATATAAATTAAGAATAATTCCACAAAATAATGTGATAATAACAGAGAATCATTTGATAAAACAGAGGAGAATTATTTGCTACTCAGGTGCCTATGAAAATGAAAAGTGTAAATGTGTAAGTAAGATTGTTAGTAGAGAGAAAAAATTAGCATAGGGGAAAGAGAGAGGGAGGCAGAAGGCTAAGGTGGGGATAACAAAGGCTAAAGTGACAGCAGAAGCAATTGGTTTGAAAGAGGGAATGGGGTAGCCTAATCATAGAGTGTGACAGAGTATAAATTCAGAGAGAAGTTAGGTTTAGGGTTGTCAGTAGGGCTGCAGGTGCACATCCAGTGTGAGGAGAGATGCAGTTTAAGGGATTTTTTTCTAAGTTAATGGGATTGCTGATAGCCATGAGAGAGGCAGGGAGATTATTCTATAGGTTGGAAACAGCAAAAGAATACAGCATTTGGCTGGCTGAGAACTTTGGTATATCAATGTTCAACAGTATTTTGTTTTCTGACCCTAAGAGTTGTTTAGGATGGTATGTGGTCAGAATGTGGGAGAGGGTTGGGCAGGCTGCTGGCCGTAGATACGTTTATGGGCAGCAGTTAGTTATGAATAAGTGACATGATGAGGGAGCTCAAGCCAATTTAGTTGGTGTAGTGAAGAACAATGGTGGGTGGAGTATTTAGCATTTGTAGCAAATTTGGCCATTTTGTTAAAACATGAGTTGAGTTTTAGTTTTAGAGAGGAATGGATGTTGATGAGGATGGGGGAGCCATATAGGAGAGTTGGAAGCAGGAATGATACGGCAAGAGTCTTTTTTGCAGAGTTGCAGAGGAAGTAGTTGTGCCTGTAAAGAGCTCACAGTTTTTGATGTTTTTTTTTATGTTATTGCAGATATGAAGGTCAAAGGTTAAGTTACCGTCAATGATGACCGGGCAATTTGGTACTAGGAATGGCATCAATAGTAGTACTGCTTTGTGATTGGACAGACTTCAGACTTGTCAAATTGGCTGGATTTTTTGGCGGTAAATATTAAGAGTTTAGTTTTATTGGGATTAAGTGCGAGATGGTTTTGTGGCATCCAGTATTCAGTTGAGGTGAATGCTTTTTGGGTAAGTTGTTGTAATAGAGAGGCAGATTTAGAAGAGCAGATTATAGTAGAGTCATCTGCGTATTGGATAACAGTACTATAGGTAAGAGAAGTGTGGAAGTCATTAATGAATATACTGAATAGAAGGGGACCCAGTACAGAACCCTTTGGTACCCCAGTGTTAGTATTGATAAAGGGGAGGAGGACCGCTGCCAAATAGTAGATTGTTGCCTATCACTGAGATAGTTTTAGAACCAATGAATGATGGGAGGAGAGATGCCAAGGTTGGAGAGTTTGGTAAGTAGAAGGGTGTGGGAGATTGTGTTGAATGCTTTTGATAGATCAAGAAATAGTGCAGAGACTATGGATCCAGCATCCCGAGCTTTATTTACTGTGTCCAGAAAAGAAATGAGGGTGTTATAGGTGCTGTGTCCTGGCCTAAAGCCATGTTGAGTGGAGGAAAAGAGTTGATGTTTAATTAGATGATTAAGGAGCTGGGTGTGAATGCACTTTTCAAGTATTTTTGAGATGGGGGAAGAAATGGTGATAGGTCGGAAGTTTGAGATGTCAGAGTTATATCCTCCTTTATGAAGTGGTAGAACATAAGCTTTTTTCCAGATTTCAGGAATAACTGATTCATGAATGGACCTATTGATAAGAATGCTGATGGGGTATGCTATGGAGGAGGCTGATAGTTGTACGTATTCTACGGGTAGGTTATCTGGGACATTGGTGCATGGTTTTAGTTTCTGAAGAAGCTTTAGAATAGCAGAGGTAGGTATGGGAGAGAGTGTGAAAGAGGGTATTGTGGTAGATGGTGTATGTACTAGTGTAGAGTTTAATGGCTCTGTGATGATGGGTGGCAACGTGGTAGTAAGTTTGGCAATGGTGTCAATGAAATAAGAGTTAAAGAGCGAGGCTAATTCAGAAGGAGTATTTTCAGGGTTTGGGCAAGGATTATGGTTAGTTTCAGGATGTAGTAGACAGTTGATTGCTCCCCAAAATTTGTTGAGGTTGTGTACATGTTGGTTTTGGAGGGTTTGGAAATATTCTTTTTATTTTTGAGTCCTAATCATTTGGCCTGGTTTCAAAAGTTGTTTATATTGGTTGAGATAAGAAGGGGTTTTGTTTTTGAGCTAGGTATTCCAGGCTTTGTCCCTAGAAGACATAATTTGTTTTGTACACTTGGCAAGCCATTTAGCTTGTTTTGTTTTGACTCTTTTTAGGCACAGAGGGGCAAGACTATTTAGGATTCTAAGAAATGTGGAATTGAAGAATTCTACAGCTTCCTTGAGTGGGAGAAGTCTTGGTGGATTCCAGCCAGTATTATGCAAGATGTCATTAAATGTATTTGGACAGAAATGGGATAAATCTCGGGTGTGTGTATATTGGCGTATATTTGGTAAAGTGGAGGGTTTGCGTATTATGGATGCTGGTGAGTGGTCACTTATACTATCTGGGAGTGTACCAGAGGTGGCAATCTTGTTAGGGTTAGAAACCATGATCCAATCCAGGATTGAACCTATGCTATTCTGTTTATCAGGTTTAGTAATGTCTGAGATTAGCTGAGTGTAGATATGAAGGTTAATATTAGAGGAAGGGTTGTTCATAGTGTAGTCTAACCAATTAATGTTAACATCACCCAGGATGATGGTTTCATTTTTTAATGTTGTCAGTAGTCCATGCAAGAATGTTTTCAAGAATAGGAATATTGTTGCCTGGGGGAATGTATACGACTATGATAGAAATGATGGAATTTTATTTTTTATGCTTTGAATGTTGATGGTGGTGAAATTTAGGGATTTAGAGGTGTTGGGGCATTTTGAGAGGGAGAAGAAGGGCCAGGGTTAGGGTGTATAGGGTGTATAGGGTGTATATCACCACATAGGGCTATGCTAGGATGAGTAGGAACAGTATTAGGTTGAAACTTCTTTTTCATAAAGTAGTTGTGGTCAACATTGTTTGGAAGATTGTGTTAAGGAGAGAGAATAGTCAGTTTCTTTTGTAAAATTAGATCTGTGGCATACAGAGTAGAGCAGATTGCAGAGTAGCTGGAGGGGGTGGCATTGTAGGTGGCTGTAGTAGATATGGGTTTGGGAGGTATGTAAGTTGGGGGGAGTGATGAGCGTGTTAGAAGGAGAGTGATGTAGACAGTAAGAGCAAGGAGAAATGTGTTGAGTAAGACAGACATTACAGTGGGGAGTGTAGTGTAGTGGGTGAATGTGTGAGGAGTTTTTATGGTAGTAGAGTGTATTTGTAAGTGAAGTGTGGGTAAGACATTTGAGGTAGTGTAGTGGGGTAAGGGTGGAGTGTTATGGCGTAATGTAGGTATGGAGGATGGGACTAGATGTAAGTAAAAGGGGTGGAGCTAGGGAGTGAGGTTATTGGGTATATGGTAATATAGAGTAGTGGGGAGGTGGAGTAAGTAGGGGAGATGTTAGGTGTACTGCTTGTTAAGTGGAGTGTGGAATTGGGTGGGGTGTGGTGGAGAAAGTGCTGGATTGGTGGATGGATGGGGAGGTGGGGCAAGGATAAGTATAAATGTAATTGAAGTGGGGTGGGTGGGAATGGATGTAGGGTAGGGGAGCAGAGTGAGCACAAGCGGAGTGAGCCCGAGCGGAGCGAGGGCAAATGAAGCAGGCCTAGCCCTGCTGTAACAGAGGCAGGATTGCTGAAAAAACAATCAGTAAAAGCACTGGGCTAATAAGTATAAGGTGAGTATACAGCTATTTGAACAGATAAAAGAGAAATAGTTACAAGGGGATACAAAGCTTTTGGGAGGAATTATGTTCCTGTGTAGACAGGACTGATAAAGCTAGTAAGCAATGCGCCTGATTGGGATGAATCAGCTAAATAGTGTATATCTCTTTACATTTGGTTTAATAAATTTATTTCCGTTTTAGGTATGATAGGGGTTAGTTTACTTGTGGTACACTGCCATCTGGTGGTGAAATAAGGGAACCACGTGTACTAGCTTTAGATACCTAAAACATGAATGAAAAGGTCCGTGCAAGTGTGCGAGCCAGTAAAAGAATTACAGAAGGACAGTACAGGAGATACAGTAAACTGTCGGATAACACCTACACTTAGATGAGCTTTGGAAAGGCCATCCCCATTGACTTGAGGGAGGATTTTGCAGGATTCCAAAGGAATAAGGTCTAAAGTAGTTGTGATACAGAAGTGAGAATGGAGGGGCAGCCCGTTTTAAAATGGGTGACTGTCCAAGCTGAAAAATAAAAAGAGAACGTAAAAACAACTAGTCAGAACTAATGTAAGAGTAAAAGTGCAGAGAAACAGGAGTGAGAGCATGAAAACAGCTGGTCAGAAACAGGACACAGGAGAGCAGAAAAGAGCTGGGGCTAGAGCAAGGTACTCAAAGAAGACAGGGTAGGGTAAGTGTAAATGGTTCAGGAGGAGAGCAAAGAAGGGTACACTAAATACAGACAAGTAGGAAGGAAGGGGGCTATCACTCCAGCCCAGATACGGCACTGGATGTGACAACCTTAGCCTTACTGCTACACTGTGCTTTGAAGAAGCCACCTATATAAGAATGACTCCATGAAGTTTTAGATGTCTTCCATTATGAGTTATACTATTTGGAGTTTTCATTTCATTGATGTAAAATGAAATTACTTCACATATTGCACTTTAGGAAGTTTTCTGAGATGTGAATGGCTCTCTGAAAGTGGGTTTTTGAATTTTAGCATCTTAGAAAGACAAGACTGTTTGCCTGTGCTCCTCCAGATTTTGACTTTTTTCTTGGCATCATTCACAAAATTGGAAAATAATTTTCTTTTCTTATTTACCTTTGTATTCTATGTGATATGTTTCTGCAGGAAACACCAGACCTCAACACTGCCAGTATCTACAAGTCTCTCATCATTAACACATCAAAAGAAATGTCGTGTTTCAGCGATTTCCCAGTTCCTGATGATTATGCAATTTACATGCACCATTCCAAGATCATGCAATACTTCAGGATGTATGCAAAGCACTTCGGCCTTCAGAAGTACATACAGCTGGAGGTAGGGCCATGTGTACAAGTGTTTCTTTTTTCCAGGACTGTCACAATGATGTCTGACTGAACTCGATTTATT
Organism: Protopterus annectens; assembly: GCF_019279795.1. Taxonomy (NCBI): domain Eukaryota; kingdom Metazoa; phylum Chordata; order Ceratodontiformes; family Protopteridae; genus Protopterus; species Protopterus annectens. The sequence goes on from NC_056744.1 coordinate 346,828,334, forward strand.
ATATCACTTTTTTCATGATTATAATAATGTTAGATTAAGCTTGTTTTATTATTATATTTAAACCAAAATTCATTGCGAATGTGAAACTGAGTCCATCTCCCTCATAATTTTTTAAGGTATTAAAATATCATAAAACTTCTGCTGGATGTTTTATTTTTATTTGTCCTTTCCAAATTAAAGCAATAATAAAACGTTCAAGTCCCTGTACATAAAAAAAGTAAATATCCATGAAATGCATATATGTTTAAAAACAGCTGCAAACATCAACTTTGAAAATATAGAACTGGGCTTCCATCAAAACCAAGTTCAGGGTGGTGAGTCTCTCACAGAAGAGAAATTGATATAAAAAAGATGAATTTTTACGTTTACATTAATTTCACTTAGAAGAGAGCAGGAGAATCACACAGAGACCGGTAAGGTTACTTTTCTGGTATAAGATGAAGGGTTCTTTTCAGGCAGCATAGTTGTTGAATCTGAATGTTAATCATTTTCATGTTATGAAATAACATAAACACATTAATTTAAACTCTTCAGTTACCTCAAGAATACACAGTCAGTATCTTAATGCTTTAGTAATATATGTAGAAAGAATCTTTATTAATGTACTTTAACACAGAATTATATATCTACAAAATATGGAGTTCTTGATGAAGGAACAGATGGAGCCTGCAAGAAGACATCAAAGTTTACAAATTACTCTTATATAGGGCCCCATCCCATATCCTAGCTGTGTCCCTCTTATACCTGTCCTGGGAATCTGCACATAATTTCATTAACTCCTGTACAGGTAAACATTTCAACACCCCCCCCCCCTTCGCACATCTGTCTGAGGCATCTACAAATCAGTTTATTAACTCACTTACATCTACTATCCTGTCCTGCCAAGTCCTTCTTTATATCTGTCTTGATTACTTACAACTCATTTCATTCGCTGATGCACTGTACATTGATATTTCCCATACTTAGACCTGTCCTTCCCCACATCTACCCCGGGTATCTGCAAATCACTTCACTAGTCCTTTTACAGCTAGACAGTCCATCCCCATTTCGTGCCCTTCCTAACATCTACCCAAGGTATCCTCAGATCAATGCATTAGCTGCTGTACAGTTACATTTCTTATACCTTTAACCTATTTTTCTCTTTTATCTGTCTAGGTCTTCTGTTGGTCATTTTATTGAACTATATTCTTAGTATTTCATGAAGAAATTTCTTCCAGAGGGACACCTCGTCTCTGTCTGTGAATTTTTTTGTCAGTCATGTGTCATCTCTATTTCTGCTACCACCCATGTCACATTATGTCACAAACTTCCTTATCTGCCCCTTTCCCAGATGTTACCCTTACCCTGTAATGTAAACCATGTCCACCTTTCTTAAAGTTCTCAAAACAGACAGAAGACTAACAATTTTAATTTACCTCAGGCTCCCTTTCCCTTTACCATTACGTTACAACACATTTTCTACCAGCCTAATGTTCATTTCTCTTTATGGTTGCTAGAACTGGGCACAGTGCATTAGATGTTATTTAGTTATGTATGTTTTTGTTATTTAAATGTGTTGTCAGGGGTAGATCACTGATCCATCAGGACCTATTCCAGACTCAGCTTGGGGCTACAGATAAAAGGTAATATGCTAGTTATAGAAAGGATTGCACAAAAGGTGTAATGTTGGCCATGGTGATGCAGTGGTTAGCATTGTCGCCTCACAGCAAGAGAGCCTCCAGTTTGGTTCTCAGGTGGAGCGCCTTCTGTGCGGAGTCTACATATACTCCCTGTGGTCAAATGAGTTTTAAACACATGCAGCAGGTGAGTGTGTATGTGTATGTTCCTTCTGTGAAGGTTGGGTGCCGGGCTGGCAACTCGACACTGTAAAAAACTCTACTGCTAATGAATTTGTGGATCAGTGATCTGCTGTGGTGACCCCTAACGGGAGAAGCCGAAAGCTCTTTTTAATAAATACAATAATAATAAAATGCAGTACTGTTTGGCATTCTAACAAAATATTACTATTTGAAGAGCATATATTAATAGGAAGCAAGTAGAACACCTAATAATTTATACAGTACATATTTGCACATACATCTCTCTCTCTCTCTCTATATATATATATATATATATATATAAGACTACTTTGATTCACTGCAAAACTCATTTCACTGAATCACATATCGTTGGGGGTGTGTGGAGGCATAGCCCCCACCTACTTAGCTTTTATATTTATGAATCTCATTTCACTGAAAGCTAACAATATAAAACCAAAATTAGTTGGGGGGCTATGCCCCCCACACCCCCCTAACTATATATACTAACTCCAGGGTTGCACTACAGTGGGGAAATGGGCATATACGTTTTATTTGCCCAACAGTACTTACATTCAGTAAAATGTGATTCAGTGAAATGAGTTTTCAGTGAATCAAAGTAGACCCATATATATATATATATATATATTAGAAACATTAGCAAAAGTGTAATGCTGGAAGTAATAAAATTACCAGCATCAGACAGACATGCCCAGGACAAAGTGTTACCTAAGCTATAAAATATGAATAAAAATACTTGGAAATAATGTTAGTGAACTCTTGATCATTAATGGAAACTGCTAATAATAAACAGTACAAATATCTTTTCTGTAATTTTTTCCTGTTTATAAAACTTATTCAGAGGACTGTTGTTGTGTTAACATAGTAATATATCAATATTTTTTGGTGTGGGGAACAAATTAAATAAGTCTACCATCAGTGCAGGGGGTTATGACTCTATACTGTTTTTCAGATGCTTCATTTGTAGGGTTTGATTCCTTCCACCTTCATTTGTAGGGTTTGATTCCTTCCACCTATACTTGTAGGGTTTGATTCCTTCCACCTATACTTGTAGGGTTTGATTCCTTCCACCTTCATTTATAGGGTTTGATTCCTTCCACCTTCATTTGTAGGGTTTGATTCCTTCCACCTTCATTTGTAGGGTTTGATTCCTTCCACCTTCATTTGTAGGGTTTGATTCCTTCCACCTTCATTTGTAGGGTTTGATTCCTTCCACCTTCACTTGTAGGGTTTGATTCCTTCCACCTTCATTTGTAGGGTTTGATTCCTTCCACCTTCACTTGTAGGGTTTGATTCCTTCCACCTTCATTTGTAGGGTTTGATTCCTTCCACCTTCACTTGTAGGGTTTGATTCCTTCCACCTTCACTTGTAGGGTTTGATTCCTTCCACCTTCACTTGCAGGGTTTGATTCCTTCCACCTTCACTTGTAGGGTTTGATTCCTTCCACCTTCATTTGTAGGGTTTGATTCCTTCCACCTTCATTTGTAGGGTTTGATTCCTTCCACCTTCATTTGTAGGGTTTGATTCCTTCCACCTTCATTTGTAGGGTTTGATTCCTTCCACCTTCATTTGTAGGGTTTGATTCCTTCCACCTTCATTTGAATACTGTATTTGTGAATGGAAAATCATTGCTTAATTTCCAAATGCATATTTTTCCTTATTTCTTAAAAATAACTCTTAAGATATAATTCTGTTTTTCGACTATCTTTTTATATTTTACCGCTAGATTAACACACTGCTCTGCTATTCCTCTTTACTGTCAGTTTGGCTTCATATGCCATTTTTTGCATTACTACAAATTCTTCCTTAGTTTTTTAAATGTTACTGTTATAAAGTCCAATTTTCACCGTTTTCTTGAAGAGTGATAACCTGCCCATAATATTATCCTTGCTACTCTTTGTAATTTGTTTTCTAAGAGAGTTGTTCGACTCCTTTTCCTTTCACATTTCATCTGTTTTCCCCATGGAATCTGCCTCAGACTTTACATTTTTAACATTTTACTTGAGAATCTTTGCTACTTCAGTACTTTTCTTGTTCTTCTAATGTCATAGAAAATACAAAATCACATCTATCATAATGCCTCTCATTTTGTTTATGTTTCTTTTCCCCATTATTATGTTGCCTTGTTTAACTATTCCCATACTTTCTTAATATCCTCTTCCTTTTCATCTGCCTCTTTATTTCTCAGTTTCCTACCCAGATTATAAAAGGAATTATCAATGCAAAAAGACATAACATTCGTTTACTCATTCATGTCAATGCGCACATTATTAGTCGATTTTTTTATTCTTAATCATTTCTAGAGCTATTCCTCTCCCATTCCTGATGATAATAATTTTAATTGCCTTGTTCACACCTTTCTTTATGAGTACAGCCAAACTTGAGCATTCTGCATTTCACAATGACTAGATAACCCCCCCCTTCTACAGAATTTTAAATTGCCTCCTTTTTGCAGGGTGAATGAATTTAATCTCTAATACACTTAAAATTTCCTGTAGACATCTTAAATACCACAATAATACTTTATTTATTTTTGTCATTTCTCATGCTGTTGACATTTTTACACATGCTTTGCTTTTAATATTCCTCTTTTTCTTTTAATGATTTATTTGTCATGTTGCTCATTTTCAGACAGCCCCATCCTGTCTCTTTCTCCCTCACTTCTCTTTCATTTTCATCTAGTTCTAAACCTTGAAATTTGTTGGGCTTCTATATGCCACCTGTATACGAATGTGTTTAAGCAGCACACACCTTTTTGCGCGCAACATAACTTCGTCACATTTCTTCCAAATCTTCTTCCCTTCATTGTTACTTTGTTCCTGGTGGATTATAACAGCATTTTGACAAACATTATTTTACTCCTCTGTCGCGTGACACCTCTTATTCTGTATTGTACTGCTGCCCCTTCATTGTTACTTTGTTCCTGGTGGATTATAACTGCATTTCGACAAACATTATTTTACTCCTCTGTCATGTGACACCTCTTATTCTATATTGTACTGCTGCCCCTTCATTGTTACTTTGTTCCTGGTGGATTATAACGGCATTTCGACAAACATTATTTTACTCCTCTGTCATGTGACACCTCTTATTCTGTATTGTACTGCTGCCCCTTCATTGTTACTTTGTTCCTGCTGGATTATAACTGCATTTCGACAAACATTATTTTACTCCTCTGTCATGTGACACCTCTTATTCTGTATTGTACTGCTGCCCCTTCATTGTTACTTTGTTCCTGCTGGATTATAACTGCATTTCGACAAACATTATTTTACTCCTCTGTCATGTGACACCTCTTATTCTGTATTGTCTGCTGCCTTCTGCCCTTTGCAGACTTCAACTTTCCTCTTCTTCCATTTTCTTACTTCCTTAGACTCCCATTCCTACAATATTCGTCCCTTATTTCTCAAACCGTTTCCTACCCACCTCTTGTTCATATTCATTTCCTCTGTTATTTTATTTCACGTCATCTTCTATTAATTCATCATTCTAATTTCATTGTTGTTGATAGTTCACCTTTATTAATGACATGTATATAAAACATTGTTATTATTTCCTGTCAATGACATGTATATAAAACATTGTTATTATTTCCTGTAAATGACATGTATATAAAACATTGTTATTTCCTGTCAGTTGTTCACCCAAGTCTAAATTTGTACTTATGCACAGTATTGTTAATTTTAACTCTGAGATATTATATACTTTGTATAATGGAACTTTCTCACTGGACCACTGCTAAAATGGGCGGTAACTCAGGTAGATAATTCACAAAGTGAAACAATTAAACAAACAAACAAACAAACATACATACAGATGAAAACAAACAAACAGATCGACAGAGATACAGAAAAATTCTTCCTCATTTATATTTTTACTATTTTGCATGTTACAGTCAAACCAAAAATGAAAAATGTTCTGATTTACAATTCCTGCAAAATGGTTTGTGGTCCCTTTTTCAATGATTTATTCCCTCACATTGAATGCACCTTCTTTTTAAAAGCAATTTAATTTGAAAAAAAAATTAAAAAAAGCAAAGAATACGAGTTGTGTTGCAATTTTATATATATATATATATATATATATATATATATATATATATATACAAACAAAACCGAGAGAACACTAACAAAGAAAATTATCAAAATAATAAAAAAACTTCTGAAGGCATCTGTGGAACGTAAATAATAACTTTCCAAAACAATCATCAGAAATAATGCAGCAAGTAGAACCAGTAATTGAGCACGCTTTCATTCTTTATTTATTTAAGAACTTCTTCAGAATAAATAAACTGTGCAATTTTCAGAGTTTTTTTATTTTATATATATATATATATGTGTCTGTGTTTCTTAATCAAAATTTCACAATCTCGAGTAAGAAACATTGAGACCCATTAAAGCCAGTTCTCTGAAACAGACAAAAAAAACAAACAAAAAAACCCGACTGCAAACAGTATTTTGCATAAGGGTAAGCCCCCCTCCACCCCCCATGTGGGGGGCTGTGCCTCCCCCACACCCCTCTACTTAAATATATTAACTCTGAGATTGCACTACAGTGTGGAAAAGGATATATTTCTTTATCCCCACTGTACCGTGCTTCGGAGACTGGCTTTTGCAAAAGTGCACTTTTGATTTAGTGCACTTTCGCTTTAATGGGTTTGATCTTTTGGTTGTCGAGAAAGTGTGTTTTCGACAATCAGAAGTAGACTCGTGTGTGTATATATATATCTCATGCTTTATTTATTTATTTATTGACATTTGATTACTGGGAAAGTCCAACAGGGTAGGAGCCCATTTTCAGTGGAAGCCCAGCGAAAAAACCTCCAAAGTATTACAAAACATTTTAAGAAGACTAATTGTGCAGACTTTAAAAATATTATAAAAAAACTACAGTTTAAATAAATATACAAAATTAGACATAAACACTGGTTAAGAATAGATCAAGTTATATGACAATGATTTAATTATTAGAGAAGTTTTAGCCAGTTTATAGAGAAATTAAAGGTAAATTAGTAAAATATAAACAGGAATTGCAGTATTTGTATTTGCAGACCTGTGTATTATTAATATTTATATATGTGCCAGTATTTGCATAGAATGTAAGAACTGTGTTTTTACAACATATTGTTCTTTAACTTTAAGTGTATGGAGCTTTTCTGCCTGGGCCTCCACTGAAAAAGGGCCCTCTGCAGAGCTGGACTTCCCTGGTAAACAGTATCAATAAATATATACATTTGTCAAGAACACTGTTTTTCCAGAAGACAAAAAATGTAAGGGTATTTGAATACAAACACCTGGAATCAACTTTTTATTCCATGCCAAAATACACCCATTGGCTTGTACATTTTTTTTACATAAATATTGTGTATTGTTTAAATGGGACAGTTACAAGTGCTCACACGTGACTGTGACAAGGCAGTAGCTTGAATGACAACAAAGACTGTATCTACTTTTTCTATCTCTCTAATAAGGCCACACACATTTATTTATTTTTATTTTACATTTGTTAACTGGGCTAGTCCAACTGGATATATTTCCATTTTCAGCAGAGGCCCGGGGAGAAAAGCTCCACAGTAACATTTAAAAGTTTATAATGCACAATTATAAGAGAAAAAAAATGTAAGACAAAATAAAATGAGAGAGCAGTAGTTACAAAGTCATACTATTTAAGCAAACACCATATTCAAAAGAATTATTTACACAAAATTTGTTAAAAATAATTAGAGAGCCTTAGCTAAAGAGAAGTATGCTAATTATGAAACACAAAAACTCTGAAAGGAATAAGATACTCTTTCATTAAGATATGCGAGGTTGTTTACAATATGTTCACAGTTTAATTCATCTCCTATTTGCAACAATAATTTAAGACAGTTACTGCTACCCAGGGGTAAGTAGTGATACAAAGGTGAGGGGAGGCAGGATAGAAAAAAATGGCAAAAGAGAAATGCAGACAGTTAGTCGGGGTAACAGCAAGGGCATAACCAGTGAGTTTTAAGATGCTGTTTCAGCCTTTTCTTAAAGAGTGGGAAGGGGGGAAGTACTGTTAGATCTGATGACAACATGTTCCAATATTTTCCAGCAGTATTAGACAGCAAGGAGTCACCTGTCAAGTTATTAGACTTGGTAATGCTAGCCAGTAGTTTAGTGGAAGAGCGTAAAGAATTGAGGTTTGCATAGGGGGTAATAAGGTTATAGAGTATCGGTGTGTTGTTAGGTTGGTAGAATATCCTGTGGACGATGGTAAGTTGGGAAAGTACCAGAATGTTTTTAGTTCGAGCCAGTCAAGCTGCTTTAGGTTCGGACAGTGGTGAGTTCTGAATGGGTTCCCAGTGGCAAACCTGGCAATATTATTATAGGAGTTAGATAGTTTAGCGAGATTATTTTTCTTTAGGTTGGTATATATGGGGAAAGCATAAAGAAGAGTGGAGATTAGATGGGAGAGGCCAAATTTAGTTCTGGCTGTTGGTGTTAAGAATGGTTTTATTCTATATAGGAAGCCCAATTTTCTATTTACGGTTTTTATTGTGTTATTTATATGATTGTCAAATGTAAGGTTATTGTCAATTAAGACTCCTAATAGTTTGGTGGTAGAGTCTGGGGTTATAATGGTGCCATTATTTAATTTGATTGAGAAATTGATGGGGGGGGGGGACTTACTGTTAGGTGTGAAGAGTAAGAGCTTGTTTTTTTTGGCATTCAAAAGGAGGCAACATTTTAGGAACCATGCCTCAACTGAGTTGAATACTGTCTGGATTAGGGATTGTAGTTCAGTTGTGGAGTTGGCAGAACATATGAGCATAGAATCATCTGCATATTGTATGCATGTAGCTTGAGGGATTGCTAAGTAAAGGTCATTGATGAATACTGAGAATAGAAGTGGACCGAGAATGGAGCCCTGAGGGACTCCAAGGGAGACTGGCAGGTGGGAAGTTTATTCTCCCAAAAGACTGCTTGTTGCCTATTGTTAAGGTAGGACTTAAACCAGAGAACAGCCTTGGTGTCAAGAGCAAGTGATTCAATAGTTTTTAGGAGTAGGGGGTGGTTGACCATGTCAAAGGCTTTTGACAGATCAATGAAGAGTGCTGATGAGAGGATGTTGTTATTACGGTTTTTATTGATAGAGTCGGTGAGAGATAGGAGGGCTGTGGTGGTACTATGAAATGGCCTGAAGCCATGTTAACAGTTAGCTAGTATATTATGTTGGGTTAGATGGTTAATTAGTTGATGGTGAATACATTTTTCCATAACTTTAGCTAAGGATGATAAGAGAGCTACAGGCCTGTAGTTGGAATACTCAATGGAGTTTCTGCCTTTATGTAGAGGGATAATGTGGGAGATTTTCCAGATATCTGGGATTGTTCCTTCATTTATGGTTCTGTTTATAAGGATGGCTACAGGATAAGTAACTGCTTTAGCTGCATTTTGCAGGTATTCAGATGGTATTTAGTCTGCAGAGGGGGTACATAGCTTAAGTTTATATATAAGTTTTTGGATGTATGAGGTAGCAATGGGTTGTATTTGGAACGTTGGGACAGTATTAGGTAAAGAGGTTTGGGGACTACAGTTGTTTGTGGACAGTTGACAGGCTAGAGATTTTATGGTGCCTGTGAAGAAGGTATTGAAGGCATTTGCAGTTTGAAGGGAGGTATTGTTTTCCAACCATAGAGGGGGTGGTGTGCTGGAGTGTCCTGGGTGAAGGAGTCTATTAACGCTAGACCAGAATTTTTGTGGATTGTTATGGCGAGATTGCTGTAGTTTACAGTAGTAGTTTTTTTTGTCAGAAAGTATGGCTTTTTTAGTAGTATTCCTTAGCTGACTAAATGTTTGTTGCTCTGAGATATTTTTGGATGCTCTCCACTTGGCCCAAGATTTATTCCTATGCAATATGAGTTGTCTAGTTTCTTTTGAAAGCCAGGGGGCAGGTTTGGACTTCATTCTGATAGAACATTTAGGAGCATGCTTGTCAAGGATAGTTAAGAATTTAGAGTTGAAATAGTTAACTGCCTCCTCAAGAGGGAGAGTTTTTAGTGGGTACCAGTTACAGGCATTAAGTTCATTTTGGAATAATACAGGGTTAAAATGTTTGTTGGTTCGAGAGATCTTGTAAGTAGGGGTGTTCGGGATATCATTATTTTGTCTTATAATGTAAGTTAACATAAGATCACTTAAGTCATCTGGTAGAGTTCCTACCTTGTAAATTTGTTGTTTATTAATGAGTATCCAGTCTAAGATACTCTCTTTGTTGTTGGTTTTTTTAAGTCTAGTGGTTGTGGTAATAGTTTGACTAAAGCCATAAAGATTAATATGTAATGAAGGATTATCCGTGTTTACACATTTCCAGTCAGTATTAAAATCACCAAGTATAATGGTTTCTTGTGGGTAAGAAGTTGATACCCAGCTTAGAATGTCTTCTATTGTAGACATATTATTACGAGGGGGTAGGTAGATGCAGATAATATATAGAGCTTTGGAAGCGTTTAGTTGAAGTCAGGAGATAAGAACTTCAGCCTTACTATCCTAAGGTGGGTTATAGGATATGGAGGAGATCTGTAGTGTGGATTTATACAGTAGTGCTACACCCCACCCCTACATTTTATGTGGTTGAGTCTCAATATGTTGTAACCTGGGGGGATTATTTCATTATCTTTAGTTACAGGTTTTAACCAGGTTTCTGTGAGGCAGAGGATATGAAAGGAATGAGTATCAAGGAGGGCGTGGAGATGGGCAGTAATGAGTATCAAGGAGGGCATGGAGATGGGCAGTAATGAGTATCAAGGAGGGCATGGAGATGGGCAGTAATGAGTATCAAGGAGGGCATGGAGATGGGCAGTAATGAGTATCAAGGAGGGCATGGAGATGGGCAGTAATGAGTATCAAGGAGGGCATGGAGATGGGCAGTAATGAGTATCAAGGAGGGCATGGAGATGGGCAATTTTATTATTTATGCTGTGGATATTGAGATGACCTAAAAGTAAAGAATTTGATAGACAAGTTTGGGTAGTTAGGGTGGGGGTGTGGTAGAAGGAGTTGTAAAAGTTGGGATGTTTGTTGGGCCTGGGTTAGGGTGAATGTCACCATCTTTTAAGGTGGGAGTTTTTAGGGTAGAAAATGGGTAGGTGAGGAAGCTGGTTAGGTATTTTAGTTTTTTTCACAGTTGTGTTATTGAATTTAATATGAGTAAGTCGATGATACTTGGCTAGCAGGTAGCAGGATGTGGATGTGGTATTTATTTGAAAATGGGTAAAGGTGTAGTTGTGACTAGCTGTTTGTTTAGGAGAGTAGTTGAATTAGTCATGATTAGCTTTATTAATGGAGGTGAAAAGATAGGCAGAGGTGAGAATAAATATGAAAGTAAACAGTAATATAAATTTGGTTAGGACAGGTTTAGTTGTTGAGGACATATTTTAAAGAGTTTCTTGTATAGCTATAGCGGGAACTGGGTAAGAAAGACAAAGGAAAAGTAAGGGTTTTATAAAGTTGTTTGTGTGGCAGCAGAGATAGGTAGTGAATTATCTTAAGAGGTTTAGAAAGAGGTACTGGATGTAGGAGGTTTGGGAAATGTAAACTAGGTGGGGTGTGGTTAAATTATATAGATTGGTTGAAGTATTAGATTGGATGGTTGTGAGAGGGTATGGTTAAAGAAGTATAAGTTTAGGACCCCTGGGGTGGGTGGGAATTGGGGGTAGGTAAGGGGAGCAGAGTGAGCCTGCAGGGCAGACAGAGCGAGTTACAGCTGAGAGAAGCTGAGAGGTAATCAGTTATTCAGTGAGACTGAGATCTATACAGCTTTAAGTAGGTATGTGGCACTTTCTTTAATTACATTCCAAACAAGAAATGTAAATGTGTTCTTAGTTCTAGGTGTATAGGGGAGTAGGTATTTAGTAAAGAGCCCAGAAGCAGGAGTAATTAAGAGACAGAAAGACTGTGCTATCTAGATAAACTACTGTTAAGACAAGAAGGTAAATCCCTGTTTTATGCCTTTCTGGGGGAGGGGGGATATCAGAATGTAAAGATCCTACAGGGATAGCTGGAGGTAGGTGTTTGATAGAGCTGGAGGAGTTCAGCTAAAAGTACAGAATACAGATTTTAAAGCCTGGTGTTCTGCTGCCCTCTAGTGGCCTATGAGGGGAATTACATTAATTCACTAAGCTAGATAGGAGGTAAGGCAGAGAGGAATAAAAAAAGAGGGGAATGGATGGCCTCGGGTGGGTCCACAGGTGTGCTGGCCCTTACAAATAGGTTACCTAAAGCACTCACTACTATATAGTTAAACCTGTAAAAATGTAGGATATCACCTACACTGTGAGGCTGAGCGAAGCGCTTCTGTATAGTCCATGTAAGGGATACAGGTGGGGTTTTCTTTTCAGTTCAGTAGGGATTTCTTTTTTGTTGCTATATTGTTGAATAGGGGGACAGCCTGTGTCACAGCACTAGGCTTATAAGCTGAAAAAGAGACAGAGACAAATAAATAAAAATTGGCAAATTAGGTTACAGTCTTTGCAAAATTGAGAGGAGAAATGGTGGGGAGGAGTGCAAGTCAGTAGCTGAGTGGAATGTAAAGACGCAAAGCAGGCTAGACACAGAAAAACATCATATAGATTCTTGAAAAAAAAACTAATATCGTGGGGCACATAAAAAAAAGCATTAGCCCCCTACAACCTTCTTCAACTAATCAGTATTCACTTTAGGAGCTTAGATAAAGAAGATAACAACACAGCAGATTAACAGTTAAATACAACATTCACAGCAACAATTAATGCTTTCATTAGCTAGAGAAAATTATTGTATAGTATAGTGCAGAAAAACATTAAATATCAGCATATACAGATTACAAAAGCAACTACATTAGATAAACAACAACTGAAATTTAGGTGACTCTAGGGTAATTTCCTGTACCTAGGTATTTGGATTCATAAGCCACACAATATCAGCCTGCGCAGGTTCAATATAACTAGATTAAATTAACATTAGTAGGACCTTGCATGAGGTGAGGAAAGGCTAGGGTGACTGACTAATAGCTAAGTAAATTTACAGACTAAAAACAACTCAGAAATACCAGTAAGTAGGCTTATCAATAGCTATATTAAGTTTCCCTCTTGTAAATACAGCGTCCGATTATTTTTTTTCCCAGTTGCAGTAAGCAGGTCATGAAAATAAGAAAATAGTTGACGGATAGCAAAAATAACATCTTTGTACCTGGGAAAAGTATCTGGTTTCTAAAACAGGAGATAAAATAATTAGCGCTCTATGCCTGAGCACTTTTTAAAGTGGGCTATAAACGTAACTAGTAAAACATCGTTACATGTGAGTGATAGAGTAAAAAAATATCAGCACATTGTGACCAAACACATTTAAAGGAGAAAAATAAGCGAGTATATTAGGGTAAAACAGCTCTCTAGGTAGCGACTGGATATTACTGCTACGGAAGACAACTCTTTCTGTTATAGAATTTGAGTATTACCTATCTGTTTGCCACAGCATGAGATAGGTGCGCACCGGTTAGACCTCAGCGAGTAAAACTAAGTTAAAGAGAACCAGCGTTTGAGCAGTTGGTTGTACAAACAAGAATGAACTCAGAGAAATATAACAGTTCTATTTCTACATAGAATACATCATAAACACTCAATACACAGTACATGCCACGTGGGAGAATACTCTCAGAACCTGGGTAACATAGCTTTTTACCGTAGTAAAGTTAACACAGATTATAGGTAGATAATGCCTATTCAGCTAAAAGAAAGTCTATAAATCAACAAAACACATACAATATAGCACAGCAAATACAAAAAATGCACACTTACGGACCGCACACCACGCAGAGGACCAAGGAGTAGGTCTGCTAGGGAGAAGGGATTTAAAAATGGCGCCACAAGTCCTAACCTATATTTGTAGGTTTGGGATAGATACTAGGGAAGGGAGGGGGGGTGGGCGGCATGGAAGTACCGGGCAGAGGAGGGGGAGGGGAAATACAAGCTGCCTAGAAGGATTGGTCTGATCTTTTAGCAGGAAGTGAAAATTAAGAGTGCAGGTAAGGAGGTACGTAGAGCTGAGAGAAGCTGAGAGGTAATCAGTTATTCAGTGAGACTGAGATCTATACAGCTTTAAGTAGGTATGTGGCACTTTCTTTAATTACTTTCCAAACAAGAAAAGTAAAGGGTGTCCTTAGTTCTAGGTGTATAGGGGAGTAGATATTTAGTAAACAGCCCAGAAGCAGGAGTAATTAAGAGACAGAAAGATTGAGCTATCTAGATAAACTACTGTTAAGACAAGAAGGTAAATCCTTGCCTTTCTGGGGGAGGGGGGATATCAGGTTGTAAACAGGGATAGCTGGAGTAGGTGTTTGATAGAGCTGGAAGAGTTCAGCTAAAACTACAGAATACAGATTTTAAAGCCTGGTGTTCTGCTGCCCTCTAGTGGAATTTTAGGGGAATTACACTAATTCACTAAGCTAGGTAAGGCAGAGAGGAATAAAAAAAGAGGGGAATGGATGGCCTCGGGTGGGTCCGCAGGTGTGCTGGCCCTTACAAACAGGTTACCTAAAGCACTCACTACTATATAGTTAAACCTGTAAAAATGTAGGATATCACCTACACTGTGAAGCTGAGCAAAGCACTTCTAGGTAGTCCACATAAGGGTTACAAGTGGGGTTTTCTTTTCAGTTCAGTAGGGACTTCTTTTTTGTTGCTATATTGTTGAATAGGGGGACAGCCTGTGTCACAGCACTAGGCTTATAACACTGTGTGGCTGAGCGAAGCACTTCTAGGTAGTCCACATAAGGGTTACAGGTGGAGTTTTCTTTTCAGTTCAGTAGGGACTTCTTTTTTGTTGCTATATTGTTGAATAGGGGGACAGCCTGTGTCACAGCACTAGGCTTATAACACTGTGTGGCTGAGCGAAGCACTTCTAGGTAGTCCACATAAGGGTTACAGGTGGGGTTTTCTTTTCAGTTCAGTAGGGATTTCTTTTATGTTGCTATATTGTTGAATAGGCGGACAGCCTGTGTCACAGCACTAGGCTTATAAGCGCACATCATGAGGAGGACCAAGGAGTAGGTCTGCTAGGGAGAAGGGATTTAAAAATGTTTTTGTACAGCCCTGCTTATCTTTTAACATCACACTGTTGTCAACTTGATTTATAAAGCATACAAGGTATTTAAGTGCTGATAAATGTAATGTTTCTGAGCATATTAATGTTTGTTTCTGTAAAGGTTTTTCAGCAATTTATTATTTATCTTTGTAAAAGCTTATTAGTTATAATTAATATTTTTGTGGGACTGGCAAGACCTTGAAAGCAGTAACAATGATGTCATAAAAATACATGTGTAGTTTTCATGTACAGCACTGCTTCTAATAAACTGACAGTAAAACCTGCCAGTACTATATGAAAGGAAAAGCTGAATTAGACACTTGTGGTGCATTAAACACAGCTCTATACAACAAAGAGTTCATAAAAGGGCATGGGATGAAATGGGCTCTTTTAAGAAGTTGACAGTGGCACCTATGAACAGTACTTGGCTCATTGCTGATGGAAATGCCCCACACTTATTGGCAGAATCTAAACATATTTACTAAAGGCATAGAAACGTAATAAAGATAACAGACAAAACCTGAACTAGAACCAATGCTACCCAAAAACAAGC
The DNA here is from genome assembly GCF_019279795.1 of Protopterus annectens. Taxonomy (NCBI): domain Eukaryota; kingdom Metazoa; phylum Chordata; order Ceratodontiformes; family Protopteridae; genus Protopterus; species Protopterus annectens. Next base: position 346,843,790 of record NC_056744.1, read on the forward strand.
AGGTCAGAACCAATGCTACCCAAAAACAAGCAGGTCAGAACCAATGCTACCCAAAAACAAGCAGGTCAGAACCAATGCTACCCAAAAAACAAGCAGGTCAGAACCAATGCTACCCAAAAACAAGGAGGTCAGTACAATACCTTACATCTTAATATCTAAACCAGAAGGTGAATCAAACAGGCTGAGTAAGGCATTTTAAAATAAATTATGCAGTAACTATACTCAAACTTGCCACTAATGTTCACTCTTGCCACTAATGTTTACTCTTGTCAGGCATGTGCAGAGTAGATCAGTGGTATCTCATAAGATGGAGAGTCATAGCCTAGTGCTAAAAGTGAGGGATCCAAAAAATACGACCTGCGTTAAAAAAGTGGGAGAGGAATTTGTGAGATGCTTAGCTTGTGGGTCATCTTCTTACTCAGCGTGCTTTCTGGTAGCAGAAGGTATAGGATCTGCAGGAGAAAGAGGAATCTTCAGAGGAAAATGAGGATTATAGATCATAACAGAGGGATGCATGAGGACTAGACATGATAGCAGAGGGGATACATGAGGACTAGACATGGTAACATAGGGATATATGAGGACTAGACATGGTAACAGAGGGATACATGAGGACTACAGATGGTAACAAAGGGATATATGAGGACTAGACATGGTAACAGAGGGATACATGAGGATTAGACATGGTAACAGAAGGATACATGAGGACTAGACATGATAGCAGAGGGATACATAAAAACTAGACATGGTAACACAGGGATACATGAGGACTAGACATGGTAACAGAGGGATACATGAGGACTACAGATGGTAACAAAGGGATATATGAGGACTAGACATGGTAACAGAGGGATACATGAGGATTAGACATGGTAACAAAGGGATATATGAGGACTGGACATGGTAACAGAGGGATACATGAGGATTAGACATGGTAACAGAAGGATACATGAGGACTAGACATGATAGCAGAGGGATACATAAAAACTAGACATGGTAACACAGGGATACATGAGGACTAGACATGGTAACAGAAGGATACATGAGGACTAGACATGGTAACAGGGATACATAAAAACTAGACATGGTAGCAGAGAGATACATGAGGACCAGACATGGTAGCAGAGGGATACATGAGGACTAGACATGGTAACAGAGGGATATATGAGAACTAGACATGATAGCAGAGGGGATACATGAGGACTAGACATGGTAACAGAGGGATATATGAGAACTAGACATGATAGCAGAGGGGATATATGAGGACTAGACATGGTAACAGAGGGATATATGAGGACTAGACATGGTAACAGAGGGATACATGAGGACTATTACATGGTAACAGAGGGATACATGAAAACTAGACATGGTAGCAGAGGGATATATGAGGACTAGACATGGTAACAGAGGCATACATGATGACTATTACATGGTAACAGAGGGATACATGAAAACTAGACATGGCAGCAGAGGGATGCATGAAAACTAGACATGGTAGCAGAGGGATATATGAGGACTAGACATGGTAACAGAGGGATAAATGAGGACTAGACATGGTAACAGAGGGATACATGAGGACTTGACATGGCAGCAGAGGGGTACATGAGGACTATTACATGGTAGCAGAGGGATACATGAAAACTTGACATGGTAACAGAGAGATATATAAAGACTAGACATGGTAACAGAGGGATACATGAGGACTAGACATGGTAACACAGGGATACATGAGGACTAGATACAGTAACAGGGATACATGAAAACTAGACATGGTAGCAGAGGGATACATGAAAACTAGACATGGTAACAGGGGGATACATGAGGACTAGACATGGTAACAGAGGGATACATGAGGACTAGACATGGTAACAGAGGGATACATGAGTACTAGACATGGTAACAGAGGGATATATGAGAACTAGATATGGTAGCAGAGGGGATAAAAAAGGACTAGACATGGTAACATAAGGATACATGAGGACTAGACTTGGTAACAGAGGGGATACATGAGGACTAGAGATGGTAACAAAGGGATATATGAGGACTAGACATGGTAACATAGGGATGCATGAGGACTAGACATGGTAACAGAGGGATACATGAGGACTAGACATGGTAACAGAGGGGATACATGAGGACTAGAGATGGTAACAAAGGGATATATGAGGACTAGACATGGTAACATAGGGATGCATGAGGACTAGACATGGTAACAGAGGGATACATGAGGACTAGACATGGTAACAGAGGGATACATAAGGACTAGACATGGTAACAGAGGGATACATGAGGACTAGACATGGTAACAGAAGGATACATGAGGACTAGACATGGTAACAGAGGGATAAATGAGGACTAGACATGGTAACAGAGGGATGCATGAGGACTAGACATGGTAACAGAGGGGGTACATGATGACTAGATATGGTAACAAAGGGATATATGAGGACTAGACATGGTAACAGAGGGATATATAAGGATTATGAATGGTAAACAAGGGATATATAAGGACTAGAGGCAATAATAGATGGATCTAGCCACCCATCAGTGTGAACATTCATTCCAGGTGATGGTCACTGCTAAAGTTACATCCTGTCCCCATGTGCAAAATGGAAATAAAGGGGTTGGTGATGATGCCAATATGAGAACTAGAAATGGTAACAGAGGGATGTTTACTCCCAGAGAGCAAGAGGCAGCAGGAAGGCAATAAACATGATGGGGTTAGAAGTGGTGATGGGGGTAAAAAGGAAGAAGATTGGAGGATTTGGTCAGAGGTTGTCAGAAATGCAGGCTATTGAGGATGGCACAGAATAAGGTAAAATGAGAAGGTAGGAGATGCAGCCACAAATAGTACAACAAGAAGGAAAACATTGTGGAAGGATCAATGCCAGACAGGAGGGGCAGAGAGTAAACTGGGCAAAATAATGTAAATGACACTGAATACTCCATGCTGTGAAAGGCTGAACTAGTGTACTGGGAGAGCCCAGTAAAAAACAAGTGCATCCTATGTCCTGAATGAAATCTTTTAGAGTAGCAACCATTTCCTGTCTGCTGGCTGACCATGGTTTTAGTGTGCAGAACCTATTGGAGGCTAACTGCAATAGCAGTTTCAAGGCTACGTGTCTGTGTATAGACATTATTAAATATTTATATAATTTATAACTGGGTGTAAAATGCTTTCTCCAGCAATTGTATATCCTGCACCAACTTTAAAATGTTAAACAGAAGAGATACTTTAGACTAAACACACACACACGCACACACACATACACACACACACACACACACACACACACACACACACACACACACACACACACACACACACACACACACACACACACACACACACACGTATAAGTTTACTTTCAAAATTGTGAATGGAGATGTTCCGCAGATGGAAAACATGAAGCATGGATGTTCAATTTTCCATGTTGCTGAACATCTCCGTGTTCGAAAGTTCATATCAGAAAATGCACAGTGCATTCCCTGATATGAATTTGAAGTACTGTACAGAAATCGCGATACAGTGCAGTTTGAGAAATTCATCCCTTTCCTCACTGTAGTGTGATCTCGCAGTTGGAATATATAGTTAGCAGGGGGTGTGGGGGGTGCAGCCCCCCACAGGGAGGATGCAGGGGGGCTTGTCCCCCCTGAAAAAACGTGATGTGAGGTGTAGGAGCTTAGTTTAACTGTGCTCCTATACAGACATCATGTGATGTGTTAGATGATAATGTTGAATCTGCTGAATTGATTCAGCATATTTGACATTCTTATCTGTTGAAAGTTTTTCATTTCACTATTATGTCTCGGTGTTCTGAACGGTGTAGATATATATATATATATATATATATATATATATAAATATATATAAATATATATATATATATATATATATATATATATATATACACACACACACACACACACACACACACACACACACACACACACACACACACACACACACACACACACACACACACACACACACACATGCACACACATATATATATATATATATATATATATATATATATATTTTTTATATATATATATATATATATATATATATATGCGTGTGTGTTTTTGTGTGTGTGCGCATCTGTGTGCACCGATGATAAAACAAATATAAAACAACATAACAGATAGTCAGTTTTCAAAATGAAATAATGTTGTCCAGGGTGAACATTACAAGGATGAAACAGACCTTCCAGTGCTGGGGAGGAGACCCTCAACTCTCACAGCATTCTTGGGTGATACATAATTTTCCTGTGAACACCAACCCTGTTGGGCATTATTGTTTACTTCAATACTTGTCCTCTTATTAAAATAAAAACATAAAGGTGTGGAGTGTTGTATATTCACTGCCTTCACATGTACGTCAGTATACACACATACAGACTCAGCATGAAACCTGAACATCAGTATACATAGAAAGAGACTCAGCATGAAACATATACAGCAGTATACACACATACAGAGTCGGCATGAAACACAACAGTATACACACATACATACACAGCATGAAACACATACAACAGCATACACACATACATATATAGAGTGAAACATGTACAGCAGTATACACACATACAGACTCAGCATGAAACCTGAACATCAGTATACATAGAAAGAGACTCAGCATGAAACATGTACAGCAGTATACACACATACAGAGTCGGCATGAAACACATACAGCAGTATACACACATACATATATAGACTGAACATGTACAGCAGTATGCACATATACAGACTCGGCATGAAATGTACAGCAGTATACACACATGCACACTCAGCAAGAAACACATACAGCAGTATACACATCATACGGACTCAGCATGAAACATGTACAGCAGTATATACACACATACAGACACAGCATGAAACATGTACAGCAGTATACGCACATACTGACTCAGCATGAAACACGTACAACAGTATACACACAAACAGACTCACAAAGAAACATGTGCAGCAGTATACACTCATACAGACTCGGCATGAAACACATACATCATAATACACACACACAGACTCAGCATGAAACACATACAGCAGTATACACACATAAACACTCAGCATGAAACATGTACAGCAGTATACACACATACAGATGCAGGATGAAACACGTACAGCAGTATACACACATACAGATTCAGCATGAAACACATACATCAGTATACACAGATACAGGCTCAGCATGAAACACATACATCAGTATACACACATACAGACTCAGCATGAAACACGTACATCAGTATACACACATACAGACTCAGCATGAAACACGTACATCAGTATGCACACATACACACTCAGCATGAAACATGTACATCAGTGTACACACATACAGACTCAGCATGAAACACATACAACAGTGTACACACAGACAGCATGAAACATGTACAACAGTATATACGCACAGAGTCAGCATGAAACACATACATCAGTATATACACATACAGACTCAGCATGAAACACGTACTGCAGTATATACACGTACAGACTCAGCATGAAACATGTAGAGCAGTATACACACATACAGACTTAGCATGAAACACGTGCAACAGTATACAATGTTGTCGTTCGTCTGCTGTTATCGACGATGGCCAAATACATCATGTCAAGGAGGTTGACCGAGTACAGTGTGTCGTCTGTGGCTGATCAGTCCAATGCTGGCTTGGAAAGCTCTGCTGCACGTTGGGCACAAGTGGTCATTTGAGTTGGTTGGCAATAAGTTGGCTGTGGATTTACGCAGCTCACGCTTCCTCTGTGCCTCTGTGGTCCTGCTCTGCTCATAGGAGGTAACATCTTTGCTGATGCAGCTTTGCCAGGCGGGGCGGTTTTGTGCTAGAGTTTCCCAGGAGTCTGGGTCAATGCTAAAGCTCTTCAGAGAGACTTTCAGTGTGTCCTTGAAGCATTTTTTCTGTCCCCCTTGTGTGTGTTTGCCTCCTGCAAGTTCACCATAAAACAGTCTCTTTGGGAGGCATGTCTCTGGCATATGCACAAGGTGGCCTTCCCACCTCACTTGGGCTCTCCTCAGCAGGGTGTAGATACTTGGCAGTCCAACTTGAAAGAGGACAACTGTGTCTGGAACTTTGTCCTGCCAGGTAATTTTCAGCAGCCTTCTTAACTCATTCACTCTGGAGCAGCTGCCTGCTTAATTCCACCATAGGAATAACAGTGCAGCCTGAGCTCATTTTCAGAAAATCCATTTGTAATACCATAGAGAAAACAAATGTTCATAACTCTTTAACTATAAGAGCCAGACTAAAAATGTAAACGCGAAAGTTGTTCAGCAGACACTGACCTTTCCAACAGTGTAAATGTTGATAGTGCTTATTGTTTGTGTCTTTCGGCTTTTCCTGGTTAGGGGTCATCACAGTGGAACTCCGGTTCGCTAATGATTGGCAGTTGATTTTTATGTACCGGCTTGCCAGGCCTGACGCACAACCTTCAACGAAGGTACGCCCATTCACGCATGTCTCCACACAGAAGACGCTCTAGCTGAGAATCAAACTGGACAGCGTCTTACTGTGAGGCGACAACGCTACCGCAGCACCAGAGTGCATATCAAAGTCATTATTAAATATTTGGCAAGGAATGTTGATATTGTGCATATTTTTTACCTTTTTGGAAAAACAAAGCACAATATCTTTGTCAATGTACCATGCAGACCCATACAATTTGAATTTAATTTGTTAGTATGAATGCCAGCTTTAAAATGATACCTTAACCATTACTGTGTGATGCTCCTTTCTTAAGATATTCACAGAAATATGATTAATATATTATTTCTCATAATTGATAAATAAACAAAGCATAATATCTCATCATCTGTAACAGACAGAGCCTACATATATCAGTGTAGAAGTTGTGCATCTGAATGTCAGCTTCAAAATGATGCATCATTTGTGTCATCACCATGCTCCCTTGCAAACATATGGGCACAATAATGAGAAGTATTGGAAATATAAAATTTTCATAACTGTACAAGACTAAACAAACTGTGATATATGTACATGTGTACAGTGCACAGACACAGTTCTTTTACCATGTTGTAAGGAATAACACTGTCTTCAAAATGAGGTATTACTTGGCACACTGACATGCTCCCTTGGAAAGTTATTTACCAAAATATGAAAAAAATCATAATTTCCATAACCTAAGTCCGAAACAAACTTTGATATCTGCACATGTGTGCAACATACAGGCACCATTCTTTTACCATGTTGGAACTATCAATACTGTCTTCAAAATGAGGTATTACTTGGCACACTGACATCCTCTCTTGCAAAGTTATTTACCAAAATATGAAAAAGTCATAATTTCCATAACCAGAGTCCTAACAAAACTGATATCTGTACATGTGTACAACATTCAGAAGCAGTTGTTTTACCATGTAGATACATGATTGTAAATATACACATTCTTAGTGTAGCCAACATACTGCTGAATGGGTACATGTAAAGAGAAAAAGCAAGGTAAGGACCGCCACTCCACTAATGAACGGAGGACAGGCATGGGACTTCAGTGGCAGGCAAGGCCATCTGATCTGTCTGACAGCTGTGCTGGCTACCCACTCAGACAGCTGATACCACTGCAGTCTCACGACCTCCTTCAGTGTCAGCAGTCTGCCTTACCTATGCCTTTTCTCTTTACATGTGTCCATTCAGCACTGGTCCCAAGGGATCAAGTTCTGTATTTCTAAGCTCTTCCTGTCATCTAAACTCTACACATGCTTGATAAAAGCAGAATAAAAAAAAGAAGCATTGCAGGATGGTCACTGACATATTAAACTGTATGTGGTGGCACTCTCCTGACACAGTTGTTCTTTCTCAGCATTTTCACTAGCTACTTACCACAGTTATTTGCCAAACTCATAAAAATATATTTTACATAACACATATCATAATAGAGTTTTACTTATCATACTGGTCCCTACTTGGTCATGGGTGTTTTCCATTCTTCTCACAAGCTGCATATTACCAATCCTGCATAGCTCTCCTCACACCATTGTGGAGGTCAGTCAAGAACAATGCAATGTCCTCCTCAGTTAGGTGAACGCCATCCCTTCTGAACAGGTGAACATCTTCTGCAGTGTTGCTGTCATGACAGATTGTAGATCCACTGACCTTGTGCATCAAGCCATGCATGAACCCATTCTGTAAAAGTCTGGCCTTGTGCGCTGCCCGTTGACTGTTTGCTGTTTTCCACATCTGTTGAGGAATTATGTCAGACCACACAAAATGACAGTGTGGCCACCACGACTGCAGGTTCAAAAATTGCTCTGATTTGAAACCGTAGCCTTCCGAGTGGTTGACTGATGACATCATTCCCTCCAATGTGCAGCACAAAGATGTTGGGCTCAGGGTAGATGGAACACTTCTCCAACAACTGAAGGACTCTGCTCCAATGCATACCTCTTCTTGCAATACAGTACACCTTCACACTGAATGTGGGGAAGCTCAAGTTGTACTGGTTTTCAGTTATGGAGGCATGGCTGGCAGCCCAGTGAATGTATGAATGGACACATACCTGTCAAAAGGTGGACAAACCTGCACAGGAAAGAAAATACAAACAGATTACTACTGATGTTTGACAGATCTATTGGAAGAGTACATATATATGTATATCATAATGCATTACCTGGTTAGACCATCCAAATCTTCACTCCTATCCACAGGGGCAGTATTCTTTTCATAAGGTACATAAGTGGTGATGACGCTGCAGAGGTACATACCTACCACCCGTGAAAACACAAAATTACATACAATGATTGACTAGGGGGCACAGAAAGTGCACATGTAAACAGAAAAAGCAGGGTAAGGACCACCACTCCACTAATATGCCGAGGACAGGCACAGGGCTTCAGGTCGTGGGCATCTGAAGTGTCCTATACCAGTGCTGGCTGCCCACTCAGACTGCTGGTAGCAGCAATGACTCCTGATTGCATGCAATGCCAGCACTCTGCCTTACCTCTGCCTTTTCCATTTACATGTGTCCTTTCGGCAATGGCCATAAGGACTGAAAGGGGGGAGCTAATGTAAACCCTCTTGCCCTGACCTACATACATTTACTACATCTGAAGGGAGGGAGACTGAGTGGAGAGCTACAGCAAGACAGCATGTGAAAAGACCAAGACTGATCCAGGCTTTGTCTTTTTGAATGTGTCCTTTTGCAGAGGGAAACATTGCATTACAGTGCACCCCCGAGGCCATGTTTACCTTGGATAGTAGCACTATGGGACTAAGCTGAAGAGTCTCCAAGTTCCCAACTGCAATCCAGGTTGATCATAAGATCCATAGTGGCTGGGTATGCCCCCCCATGATGCATCCACCAACACAACAGCGGTTGGCACAAAAGTCTGAAGAGGAACCTTCCTGGCCTTGGTGCATAAGGGCTTGGCCAATAACTGACAAGGGGGCACAGAAAGGGCACATGTAAATCCCCTCTAAATGAACTACAGACAATGTATGCAGATGCATCACCCTATCTCCCAAGAGAGGCCACTGTCATGCTGATATTCATGTGTATATGTATATATGTGCAAGTGCATTATGTACATACATATATATCGATATACACATATATATGCACAGACATAAAACATCAGGGTTTTGGAGGATAGCTAGTTGATGAAGAATGAGGGGGCTGGCTTGCAATGACTACAAGCAGAGAAAAAGCACAATCTGGCTTATACATTCATCAAAGTGATAATGACTTCTACTTAATAACAGTTACAGCAGCTGAGACTTTTACCAGAAAAGTGATAATGACTCACTGCTATATTGTAACTGCACTTATTGCTAATGTGATAATGATCTTCCTTTCAGTACTGCAAAGTTATGCATGTTCAAAGGTGATAATTGCTGCACATAACCTGTTGACTAGGCATTCATTATATTACCTTGTGCAGCTGTTGTGTAACACAGACTCATTATCAGTAAGGAGAATACCTGAGTAATTCAGTAAAATAGTATAACACTTACATATTACTGAGCCCTTCCTCCCACCTAAATTCCACACATGACTGACAAAGCCAGGAAAAATGCACAAAAAATATGGTAGCTCCATGCTGGCAGTTGTCAACAAGTGATAACTTTTATCTCAGTCATGCAAGTACTAATCACAAATAGAATAATACAAGCAGAAGTGATTTCTTGTCTGCTTATTTACATTACACTGTAAATTAGTCACTGGTGTACCTGATGTCCTATATGCTGGCATATTACACTATAATTACATTTCTGTGCTGTATTCTAAGTAATGTAATCATATGTAATTTTCAGACTTAATTTCTATGTTTCCCCAGTAACTCATCCAGTTGTTTGCATTGTGTATGCACAAGCACCAAAATGACACAATAAACTATTTTGCCCAGTGGTCACTTCAGCAGTCAGACCATGTATGCACAAGCATTTCCCTGATGCACAATTAATTATTTCCCCAAGCAACATCCTCATTACCATGTCCAGGTATACATGCACCTAAATGAAATGTTTCCCCCAAACAACCCTTCAGTAACATTTCCTAGTATGTGCAACCACCAGCATGAATACTTCACTCAAGCAACCCCTTCAGTAGAATGTTGAGGTATGTACAATCACCAAAATTAAACACTTCCCCAAACGAAATGTGTGTAACATTTCCGAGTATGTACAACTACCAAAATGAAGCATTCATCCAAGCGAGCCCTTCAGTGTAATGTATGCACAGGCACCAGAATGAAAGATTTCCCGAAACAACCGTTCAGTAACATTTCCTGGTATGTACAAGCACCAACAGGAAAAATTCAGAAACAAACACCTTATGTGCAGGTGGGAAATTACATCTCATTATCTGTTGAGTAGCCATTCATTATATTCCTGGTACAGGTGTAATATAAGACAGAGTCATTACCATCTGTTAGGACAAAGACCAGAGTAATTCAGTCAAAGTAATACAGCACTTATATCTTACTGAGCATTGGATATACCATGGAACACAGTGAAGACAGTCAAACAGTGGAGAAACTATGGGACAACAGTGATGTTGCAAAGAACTGGACGTCCCTCGAAAATTTATGAAAGGACAAGACGATCACTGGTCAGGGAGGCTGCCAAGAGACCTACAGCAACACTGAAGGAGCTGCAGGAATTCCTGGAAAGTACTGATTGTGTACTATATGTGACACCAATGTCCCATATTCTCCATATGTCTGGACTATAGGGTAGGTAGGTTGCAAGACAGAAGCCTTTTCTTACACAGAAAAATATCCAGGCCAGGCTAAAATTTGCAAAACAATACATCAAGTCTCCCAAAAGGATGTGGGAAAGTGTGTTGTGGTCTGGTGAGACCAGGGTTGAATGCAAAAACACCACTTCACATCACCAAAAGAACAACATCCCCACAGTGAAGCCTGGTGGTGGCAGTATCATGCTTTGGGGTTGCTTTTCTTCAGCTGGAACTGGGGCTTTAGTCAAGGTAGAGGGAATTATGAACAGTTCCACATAACAGTCTCTGCAAGGAAAACTGATATCAAATCGCAACTGTGACGTAGTTCATAAAACTAATTCATTAATGAAATAGAAACATGCAACTTAAAATTATTTCTCAACAAAGAAAAGTTAAAATTTCAGTGAGACTGTTTTATCTAATGTCAAACTCATAAAAGTAATACAAACATCTAGCAATTTCAGAAACACTGGCAATCAGTGGGTCTGACATTAGTGTATCTGATATAATCACATGCCACCAATCAATTTATGTTTATGGTTCCAGTGCTATGTGGAGTTATGGGTAAGTAAGGTTTTCAACTACATGTATACTTTTCAGGTGAAACAATAGTATCATAAATAATCTTCTTAAAACAATAGGAGTCTAAACATGAAACTGCACTCATTGCAAGCATTCTTAACCCTGGAAGAAACTGACATCTGTGCAGTCACAGAAACCTGGTTCAAAGCTGTGGAGGCCACCCTACCCATACCAGGTTACTCATTCTATCATTCAGAAATTGGGATTCCAGCTATGTCCCTGCTGGACAGTAGCATAGGGTGCTGATTTGTTGGAACATGGGCTAAATCCTTGGCTGGGCTTGTTAGGTCCTCAGGGCCTAAAGCTTAGTAACTTCCTATGATCTTATGAATAGCACTGCTCGTGGCCTGGCTGATAAATCACAAGTTGTCACAAATATTTATAAGCACCTGTAACTGCTGCCATTTTGATACAATTAATTACTACTGTGTTGACATAACTTGGTCCTGCCTAAACTTCTGCACCTTTTGTTATATCTCCAAGCACATGACTAAGGCGTTATATTGCATTTCTCTATTCTTAATAAACATATTGCATTACTAACAGTCTTCCAGTCAGTGCCCAAGAACCCAAAATATGTTATAGCAATTTTTATCTCCAACATGCATGTTTTAAAATGAAAGTATATTGCAGACGTTAACTGCACAATAATTCATAGGTTCATAGGTTGGTATTAGGCAATCAGCCCTAGGGCCTATACAAGCCTAGCCATAACAGTTCCCTGGATATTTCTTCCCACAATATTTACTTCCCTGGACCCCTGTCTAGCAGGGCGACTGACATGATCCCCAGGGTGAATTTCCTATCTCCCATCCAATCGTCAAGGTTCCTTATGAAGAGGGCCATGGAGATGCTCTGCTTGACATGTATGGGCAGTCTGTTCCAGAGTATGGGGAGTCTCTGGGTCAGGAACCTATCCCTCCAGCATGTTTTGTTCATTGTGATGACAAGGTTTAGATCCCCGGAGCGTGTGGCCCTGAGGGATTGGGATTTCTTTAAGTGGAGCATGTCCAACAATTCAGGGTTTGACATGGCCTTGTATGTTAAGCAGAGATCGCCTCTGAATAGACAATATACCACAGAGTATAGCTGGAGTTTTTTTTAGATGGTCAGCATAGGAAATCTGCTTTAGGCCTGTGATTCTTTTAGTGAGGTATTTCTGCGGCCTTTCTGGCTGTTGCAGATGTCTTATGAGGTACATACCAAATGGGGCATTGTACTCTATAATGGGTCTAATGAGGGATGAGTACAGTGGGACAATGACCTCCTTTTTTCTGGATGAAAAGCCCTTAGTGATGAGGTGTGCCAAATGAAGGATTTCCTGACTGTTGTGGCGATGTGGTTATCAAAGGTGAGACCACTGTCCACCTGTGTCCCTAAGTCTCTTATCACACTTTTGGTGTTTAGTGTACTGCCACCTATGTGGTAATTCATGGGTACATGTTTTTTCCCAAAGGGAATAACTATACATTTCTTGGTATTAAGCTTGAGCCCATGGCTCTGGCACCAAGCATCTGTTTCTGTAAGGCCCTTTAGTAGAATATCCACATCATTTGGGGATTCAATAATGGTTCCCAGTTTGCAGTCATCTGCAAACTTTGTTAGCCAGAGTCCCTTAGTGTTGGTCTGTACTTCAGAAAAGTAGATGTCAAACAAGAGTGGGCCCAGGACTGAACCCTGAGGCACTCCACTTGTCACTTGTCTGGAGCTGGATTTGGAGTCAGCTACTTTTACAGTTTGGGTTCTGTCAGTAAGCCAGTTGGCAACCCATCGAGTGACGTAGGGATTTATGCCCAGCTTTGTAAGTTTATGTATGATTCCAGAGTGGGGGATGGTGGTGAAGGCCTTGGTGAGGTCCAGATAGGCTGTGTGGACTGCCTTACCCTCGTCCACTGCTCTGGAGATTGAGTCGAAGAAGTCAAGCAGGTTCAGGAGACAAGATTGGACCTTCACAAACCCAAACTGGGTGGGGCCCAGTGTTTGAAGGTTGCCAATGTCTTTGTTTAAAAGTTCCATGATAATGCGTTCCATGCCCTTGCAGATCAGGCTCATCAGACCGATGGGACGGTAGTTCCCGGGATCCAAGGTGGATCCCCCCTTGTGGAGTGGGATAGCTATAGCTGTGCACCACTCAGTGGGCATGAAGCCTGAGGTGAGGCTATGATTAAACATAACACTTAGGTGAGGTGCCAGTTCATTCAGTATGCCCAGATTCACCAGGTGGATAGGAGAAATCACCGGAAGCTGACCCTTGGACATGCCTGTTTAGGTGCTTTTATTTTCTTTTAGACAGTAAACACTACAGAAATCTTTATCACAGCAGTGAGCCACAAAATGAAAGTTTTTAAACAGATAAAGGAGCAAGGAGACTCTACAGAATGCATTTAACTGCAAACAATAGCAATAAATACAGTAAAAAGTATGCAGTAGGCAATACAAAGTCTTATATATAAATTGCTAGAAGCAATAACCAGTATAAATAAGCCAAAATACAGGATACTTATATATCTCAGATCAGAGTTGTAGTCAATGCCTCTCCTCCACTATGTTCAGTGTGTATAGCTTTATTATACTATATAAGATATCTGTGTGCAATCTTTTCGGAGAAGTTTGGTAGTAACTGGGAAGAAAACTATCACCAGAATTAAAATCGTGCAACAAAATTTCACCCTGCCTAGAATTTCAAAATAAGGCTGATGCCCATTATAGAGAAAAAAATATGAACTTAATAATTAAAGTAATTATTGTCTGCACAGAATAAATTTGTTCATGGACAGGATGTCAAATTATTTAGAAGTTCTTGATTTCAGAAAAGGCATTGTTGACTGATGTCTAGTTTGGTTTTAGTCTAAAAAACTACCCTGAGAATGAAATCATTCTGTCCTTCCACATACTAGCAGCAGTAACGACACCTGAAGTGCCTTATTTGGACTTGGTTTGCTTTACTTATTCTCTGAGAACACTGTTTTATACACATTTCACTGGAGTGGGAAGTATCTTGGGATATAACGCCCTTCTTTTCATTAACGTAACATAATGGTTACCATCTGTGCTTTCCCTTCAGATGTATGTACTCTGAGAACCTTGCCTCGCTGTTTGACTTTTGAAGTGCTCCATCTTACAAAATGCATTTATTGTAGTTGCATACATTTTAATTTTATAATTCGGTTGACTAAGAACACATTTAAAAGTAATACTTAAAATTATGGCCAAAAAAAATCAAAGCTGTACTTCTATAAAGCACACAGCATGGAAACTGGCATTAGGATTGACGTTCAGTAGCAAACAGCACTCACTGAGGCTCTGATCAGGTGACAGGTGGCAAGCTGAGTGTCCACTTAAACCATGACCACCACAGTATTAGGCTGGTAATTTAGAGCCGAGGTGAAGGTTTGAGATCAATGACAGAGGCTACAAGTCAAGCCCTCATTGCCCGTTCCTATACGAACACAAATGGTGGGCCCTATGTACAACTGTAATACCCTAAACACCACAAAAATACATCTCACTATTTCACCACATGGGACAGACCTACTAGGAATAAACCCAAATTCAGAAAAAAAATTGAGGCAAAAAGATCCACATGAACACACTGCAACGTACGCAGAACACATTTACAATATTAGACATACACATTGCAATGGCCGCTTAAATAACGCATAACTGCCTCTCAGTTTGTATGAGGAGTACAGCGACAGGACTTTCACATTCTTGTTTTGCAACATTTGGCATTTACAAAATATACCGCAGCATCACTTTCACAAACAGAATACATCAATCCACAGTTGCTTGTAACTTTAGGAGAAGGGAAAACTGCATTGTGATAACACCTTATGTATTTTTCTTTCACACATCTTCAGAATTCCAGGTACGATGCATCAGAATAAAAGAACCAGGTAAACAAAATGCGATTGTCAGCTAAACCATAAAACCAGAATAAGAGATTACAAACATCCAGTGCTAAAGCAAGACCAAAGCCAGTGGCAATATCGCATCCCAGCACTACATATAATAGAGACCACAATGCAATACAAAAAAAATAAACAGTATTTAGAAAGACAGTACTCAACAACAGGAGCTCGGGTAAAACACGGAGACACTAAACTATAAAAATCCTTTTCCTTTCCCCCCACATTCAGTTAACTTTCTAGAGAGGATCTACCACCAAGGAAGTGGACTGCAGATAATCTTGTCCTACATCTACACAACCGAATACGAGCTACTACAAAAAAACCTCAACTTTAATGTAGTAAACTATTAACTACAAAATCATCAGCAAGACAGTTAACCTGACACACTTGCAATATAATACTAACAATGTCTAATTTAAAACAATCCACTCACTAAAAATGTGAGAAGAAAAAAACAATTTTCATAATAACCATGCAGTTAAGACTGCAACATTTCAGGCCAACAGCAGTTTTAATGTAAATTGCCTTATTCCTCGTTCACCTGAATTATCAAGAAAAGCACGGCCTGGAACGAGCAGTAAAGTGTAATGCAGGTGGTGGCTTAGGTTGCAAGAATCTGATTGGCTGCCACCACTTGCTTTATCAAACCCTTAGAAAAGCGATTTTCTCAAACAGGTTTAATGTGAGCACCACATAAATACAAGCTGAATCATAACTATAGAATATAAATAATACGCTCAGTTACAATTTCAGCTTGTTTTAAAGAGAGCACAGCAAAAACTCAACATTAAAGTTTCTCGCACCTGTGGAAGGCACTTGGGAGTAAGAGCCTGAAATTCCTCTCGTCTCATAGTGCACTCAGATGTAAGTGCAGAGGCGCCATGAGACAATACTCGGGGGTAATGAGTTAAGCAGTTCATATGGAAGGGATTCAGCTTTTTGGCATGATGCTCACACACAGTCCATGTCTCACAGGCATACAGTAGTGAGGGCAGTACGACTGCCTTTTAAACCTTCAGCGTTTTGGACAGTTTGACACCTCTCCTCTCCCACACTGACTCCTGCAACTGTCCAAATGCGGAGCTTGCCTTGGCGATGCATGTGTCTACCTCATCGTCAATGTTCACAAATCTAGAGAGTGTGTTGCCAAAGTATGTAAACTTGTCAACAGCCTTCATGATCTCACCTTCAGGGGTGATAGTTGGTTCTGCATATGTCTTCTGTGGTGTGAGCTGATGCAAAACCTCAGTCTTCTTGGTATTAATTGTGAGGCCAAAGTTTCTGCAGGCAGTAGGAAAGCAGTTCATACTCTGCTGCATCTGGGCCTCTGTGGCAGCATTGAGTACGCAGTCATATGCAAACAGGAAATCGCGCACAAAGTCCTCTTCAACCTTGGTCTTGGCCTGTAGCCTCTGCAGGTTGAAGAACCTGCCATCCAGTCCTGTATATGATTTTGATGCTGGTTTCTTCATTGCAGAAGCCATCTACCAGCATGGCCGAGAACATCATGCTGAACAGCATGGGTGCCAGTACACAGCCTTGCTTGACTCCATTGGTGGCTGGGAAGGCATTAGAGGAGTCCACATCATACAGTACTTGAACAAGCATGCCATCATGGAACTGGCGCACCATACTGATGAATTTGTCTGGGCAGCCAAACTTCTCCATGATCTGCCATAGCCCCTCACGACACCTCGTGTCAAAGGCTTTGGTCAGGTCCACTAACATTGTGTAAAGGTCCCTGTTTTGTTCCTGGCACTTCTCCTAAACTTGACGTCTTGCAAATATCATGTCCAATGTCCCTCGGCCCTCCCTAAAGCCACACTGACTCTCTGGCAGGTGTCCATCTTCCATGTGTTGAATGAGATGGTTGAGGAGGACTCTGGCAAGGATTTTGCTGGCAATGACCAGGAGAGAGATTCCTCTGTGGTTGTCACAAGACTGCCTATTTCTCTTTCTCTTATAGAGATGGACGATGGAGGCATCCTTTAGCTCCTGAGAGATAACTTCCTGTTTCCACATGGTCTGGAATAGCTCAGTGAGCTTCTGTAACAAGACTGGTCCCCCTGTCTTGTAGATTTCAGCTGAAATGGAGTCAGAGCCTGGTGCTTTACTATTGGTGAGAAGCTTAATTGCTTCCTTGACCTCTGATTCCTTTGGAGGTTCTGCCAGGGAGGTGTTAATGGCGACTTTCTGCATGCGGTCAATGGTTTCGGTATTGATAGAAGAAGGCCTATTTAAGACATTGTTGAAGTGCTCAGCCCATCTTTCCAGGATGGCTTTCTTGTCAGTGAGCAGGGTGGGCTCATCGGCACTGAGCAGTGATGATGTTCCAGAGGACTGTGGCCCATAGATGGTCTTCAGGGCATGGTAGAAAAGCTTGAAGTTGTTGCTATCAGTGTACTTCTGGATCTCATCTGCCTTTCTGCTGAGCTAGGAGTCTTATTTCTCTCTGAGCTTTGCTTGCACCTTGCTTTTGACGGATTTGTAGGCTACTTTCTTGAAGATGGATGTAGTGTCTTGCTGGAGGGATCTGAAGGCTTCATGCTTCGCATCCAGCAGCTTCTGAAAGTCTTCATCATTATCATCAAACCAGTCCTGATGTTTGCGGGTGTTCAGGTCCAAATGAGCGAGAGAAGTGCTGTAGACCACATCCCTAAAGCCTGCCCAGTCCTCTTCTGCACTGTTTGTGCCAAAGCTGAGTTGGTCAAGCTTACTGTTGAGGTCCTCCCTGATGTTCTGGCACACAGAGTTCTGTTCTAACTTGCTGACATTCAGGCACCTATTGGTCTTTTTCCCTTGTGGGCATCACCCAGGCTGAATGTGCATGTTGAGTTCTGAGAGGATGAGTCTGTGGCCTGTCCAACAGTCTGCGCCACACATATCCTTAGTCACTCTAACATCCTGCCTGTCCCTTCTCCTTACTATAACATAACCAATGAGATGCCAGTGCTTGCTGCGTGGATGCATCCAGGACATCTTGCTACGGTTGGGTAGGCGGAAGACTGCGTTTGTGATCAACAGGTCATGAGCTGTGCAGGTCTTCAGAAGTAGATGACCATTGCTGTTACTTTTGCTGACTCTATTCCTCCCAATGACACCCTCCCATGTCTGGTAGTCTGCACCAACTCTGGCACTGAAGTCGCCTAAGATGATGAGGTTATCCACCTTGGGCACAGATGCTATGAGGGACTCCAAGTCTTCATAAAACTTGTCTTTAATTTCCTCTGGATTTGTCATGGTGGGGGCATATATACTGATGAAGGTGGCATGGCACTTTCCTTTAAGGGGGGGGTCGCAGAGACATGAGTCGGTCATTGAATCCTTTACGGAGACTGGCTAATTTGCTTATCAGATTAGATCTTCTGGTGAAACCCACTCCTGCATCATGATGTTCATCGCTGCTGCGGCCACACCAAAAAAAAGTATAACCACAGTATAACAGCAGTATACACACATACGGATTCAGCATGAAAGACATACATCAGTATACACAGATACAGACTCAGCATGAAACACATACATCAGTGTACACACATACAGACTCAGCATGAAGTCTCTACGTACAGCTGCTCTGCCTAGCCGCTGTAGTCTCAATTAATTTATTAATATTTTAATGTGACTGTACATTTAGGCCAAAGACATAACAGCTCTGCATGTATTATATAAATTTAAGATAAACCACCCTCGGTGTAGCACTGTATTAGAATTTCAGTATGAGTATATTTATGTTCCTTAGGGGTGTATTAAATCCCTACAGTAGATACACTGGAATGGCTTACTTCTAAAATGTATTAAATTCTTTTGAAGGAAGAAAGAATGTTTAAAATGTCTGGATTATTTAGGAAGAGATTTCATACATTTTTAAAACCATTTCTTAGTATTAAAATTGTTTGGCTGCTTCTTGGTATTTAAGACATCTTTGTAACTCTTGAGAAACACTGGAATGGCAGATATGGAAGTAGAATCATTAGCATATGTTTGCCATGACATTTATATTCCTAAATACTGTAGTGACTGTTGTTGAAATGTAAATATTTAAAGCTCAAAATGCAAATATTTATTTTCAGACCAACGTTTGCAGTGTGAAAAAACGTCCTGATTTCCTTACAACTGGTCAGTGGGATGTGACTATCAAAAACAAGAGAGGAGAGCAGAAGACAGATATTTTTGATGCTGTTCTGGTTTGCACAGGCCATCACTGTGACCCTTACTTACCACTCCACATGTTTCCAGGTAGGGATGTTACAACACTGCAAGATTAGCAAGTCTTGTGTAGTCTGTCTGTGTTACAAACGGGGCAGTTGTTCAGATGTTAGTGAATGACACCTGTCATTCTATTAGCAGTTTCTGTGCACTAAGAAAATAGAATGTATAAAGTCTGTTTGTCATACTTAAATTTTTTTTTTTTGAAACAACATTTATTGACATAGTCAATGATTAGCAACAATGGAATAGACTAGAACTTATTTTCAAATGAGTCAAACTATTGTGAATTATTATATTACCAAATGAAGTACTGTGTGGTGTGCAGCTGTAGGAACTTACTTTTTATATTTCTCCTATTGATCAATCTGCTATAAGGACCATAATTTCAGTGGGTATTAATCATTGCATGCCAATAAATATTAACAGCAAATAAAACAAAACACCAAAATACAGAGCAGTTTGAAGAAAGCACAAATCCGTAATCCACACAAAATGCTTTAATACAACGACTCTTCAGTCCAATAAAACGTAGAAACAATAAAAATTGACTATACAGTCCACTAATGCGATTACACCAGCACTGCGTTTTTGTTTGAACAACTTCATCAGATGGAGACAAATGCATACCTACACAGAAACACTCCATATATATTCATCAAAATAATTAAACAATTAGTTAATTAAAAGGGAGAACAAGGTACTTAAACATTTAAAGGGCTAAAACTCATAATGCATTCAACACATACATTAAATATAGTGAATTCCCCCCAAACAATCCTATTATTTTAATAAATAAATTAATATTAAAACCAAAACTTAATAAAAACTTTGTAATAACTTAATCTAATGATAACATATTAAATTATTTAAAACAACCAGCTAAACCATTACAGCATGTGGTATCCTATACTACCAAAACTTTATAATAAAAACTAATTTTAATATACATTTAAAATAAGGTAAAATATAGAGAAATAAAATTGCATAAAATGAAGACACTTAAAGCTTAGCTGATCTCAGCTTAAGTACAGGTGCTAAAGAGATGGCATCATTTAAACCTGGAGGTTTATTTGCCTCCAAGGAAAGCTGCCACAACAGCTCTTTATATTCAATCGAAGTTTCCCATGGGCCACCCCTTACATCCTTTTCCACCACTTCCAATACAGAGAAGCTAAATTTAGCATCCTGACAAATTAATTTATGTCGGTATAAAGCATTATTAGTACATTTTGTTCTTATCTCATAATAATGCTCGTATATTCTGTTCTTTAACTTTCTTTCCGATTTCCCTATATAAAATGCATCACAATGGTCACACAAACCTAAATACACTATCCCAGAGGTATGACAGTTAGCAAAATATTTGCTCTGAATCAATCTATCCCTGCTCCCTACAAATATTGTTTGCTTGGTACAAATATATGGGTATTGGGAACACCTTCCACATTTAAAGGTTCCTAATTTACCTTCCTTAACTTTTTTCATACCATATTTACCCTCTAGGATAGTCTTTAAGCTTTTGCCCCTTCTATATGTACATTTCAAAGGTTCTTCAAAGATACATTTCAAGTCCGAAATCTGACCAAACCTACACCATTCTTCCTCCAAAATCCTCCTAATTCTAGGTGCACTACCATTATAATCCACTACAAAATTGCCTGTACCCTCATTATTAAGCTTTATAGATTTTGTCTCATTCAAGACAAAATTTAAACCCAAAATGGGTTTAAATTTGTCATATCTACCTTCCCTAACTTCTCTTTCTATAGCCTCAATAAGATCTTTAGGGTAGCCTCGATCCATAAACATATTGTGCAAAGTTAAACACTCATCCTCGAAATCACTCTCTCTTGATGTCATACGGCTACCCCTCACATATTGCCCCTTAACAATACCTTTTTTCTGATGGTAAGGGTGAGCACTATTAAAAGCCAAATAAGAATTTGAAAATGTTGGCTTTCTAAAAATCTTTGAATAAAAACAACCATCTCCTTTGCCTATAGAAATATCCAAATAATTAACAAAATCCTTATCCTCTTTATAAGTAAATTTTAAAAAGTCAGTGGACTCTGAGATATGCTTAAAAAATTCTAAAAATTCATCCTTCGTACCCACCCATAAAAAGCACATATCATCCAAAAAACGCTTATAAAATTTCCAATTGTGGGCATATTTTGAATTGATAATAAATTTTTCTTCCCAAGCTGATAAAATAATATTGACATATGTGGGGGCACATCTTGCACCCATCCCTACACCCTGAATCTGCTTAAAAAATTCTCCCTCATAATGAATAAAATTATTATTTAAAACTAATTCCATAAAAACTAAGATCAGATAAAATTCATTATTGTTAAATTTACCATATTTAATCAGGGCTTCTTCAAACCACACCATCCCCTCATTGTGTGGTATAGAGGAAAAAAGATCCACTATATCAATAGTTATAAAAGTAACATTGTCATCATAAAAATCCTGAGTTATACTACGCAATAGGTCCCAAGAGGCGGATATTAGTAAGGTGTTGATTGACCTTAAGTTATTTTTAAGGAAGAAAAATTTAGAACTGTTTTTTCAGGGACACGCTAGTACTGGGCAGAATTGTGAGGTTTTGAAAAGGAAAAGTTTGTTTAACCCGCCTTTACACCCACAATTAAGAAATTTTGAGGCCATAATGGAGAGTAGACTTAGAGCTGAGCTCTCAAGGAACAATATTAATTATAACCTCACTAAGGAAGAATATGGGTTTTTAAAGGAAATTAGGGAGGATACTACAGTGAGAGTTATGAAACCAGATAAAGGTGGAGGTTCTGTTATTATGGATAATATATTATATGAAGCTAAGATGATGGAAATTTTAGATGATTTAGATAAATATGTCAGAGCCTCTTTAAATGAGATTAATATAGGTAATAAGAAAATATATGTGGTTTTAAATGACTTACTTATGGAACGCTCAATTGATGTTGAAACTTTTAAATACCTTCACGTTGAGAAACCCAAGGTCCCCACCATTTTTGGGATACCAAAAGTGCATAAAGACTTGGAAAACCCCGCTTTGAGACCTATTGTTGCTTCGGAGGGGTCAGTTACTGCACCATTGGCGAGATGGTTGGATGTAAAGCTTAAGTCTCTTTCTATGGTAGGCCAGGGGACTGTAAAAGACTCTTGGGACCTATTGCGTAGTATAACTCAGGATTTTTATGATGACAATGTTACTTTTATAACTATTGATATAGTGGATCTTTTTTCCTCTATACCACACAATGAGGGGATGGTGTGGTTTGAAGAAGCCCTGATTAAATATGGTAAATTTAACAATAATGAATTTTATCTGATCTTAGTTTTTATGGAATTAGTTTTAAATAATAATTTTATTCATTATGAGGGAGAATTTTTTAAGCAGATTCAGGGTGTAGGGATGGGTGCAAGATGTGCCCCCACATATGTCAATATTATTTTATCAGCTCGGGAAGAAAAAATTATTATCAATTCAAAATATGCCCACAATTGGAAATTTTATAAGCGTTTTTTGGATGATATGTGCTTTTTATGGGTGGGTACGAAGGATGAATTTTTAGAATTTTTTAAGCATATCTCAGAGTCCACTGACTTTTTAAAATTTACTTATAAAGAGGATAAGGAATTTTTAAATTATTTGGATATTTCTATAGGCAAAGGAGATGGTTGTTTTTATTCAAAGATTTTTAGAAAGCCAACATTTTCGAATTCTTATTTGGCTTTTAATAGTGCTCACCCTTACCATCAGAAAAAAGGTATTGTTAAGGGGCAATATGTGAGGGGTAGCCGTATGACATCAAGAGAGAGTGATTTCGAGGATGAGTGTTTAACTTTGCACAATATGTTTATGGATCGAGGCTACCCTAAAGATCTTATTGAGGCTATAGAAAGAGAAGTTAGGGAAGGTAGATATGACAAATTTAAACCCATTTTGGGTTTAAATTTTGTCTTGAATGAGACAAAATCTATAAAGCTTAATAATGAGGGTACAGGCAATTTTGTAGTGGATTATAATGGTAGTGCACCTAGAATTAGGAGGATTTTGGAGGAAGAATGGTGTAGGTTTGGTCAGATTTCGGACTTGAAATGTATCTTTGAAGAACCTTTGAAATGTACATATAGAAGGGGCAAAAGCTTAAAGACTATCCTAGAGGGTAAATATGGTATGAAAAAGTTAAGGAAGGTAAATTAGGAACCTTTAAATGTGGAAGGTGTTCCCAATACCCATATATTTGTACCAAGCAAACAATATTTGTAGGGAGCAGGGATAGATTGATTCAGAGCAAATATTTTGCTAACTGCCATACCTCTGGGATAGTGTATTTAGGTTTGTGTGACCATTGTGATGCATTTTATATAGGGAAATCGGAAAGAAAGTTAAAGAACAGAATATACGAGCATTATTATGAGATAAGAACAAAATGTACTAATAATGCTTTATACCGACATAAATTAATTTGTCAGGATGCTAAATTTAGCTTCTCTGTATTGGAAGTGGTGGAAAAGGATGTAAGGGTGGCCCATGGGAAACTTCGATTGAATATAAAGAGCTGTTGTGGCAGCTTTCCTTGGAGGCAAATAAACCTCCAGGTTTAAATGATGCCATCTCTTTAGCACCTGTACTTAAGCTGAGATCAGCTAAGCTTTAAGTGTCTTCATTTTATGCAATTTTATTTCTCTATATTTTACCTTATTTTAAATGTATATTAAAATCAGTTTTTATTATAAAGTTTTGGTAGTATAGGATACCACATGCTGTAATGGTTTAGCTGGTTGTTTTAAAGAATTTAATATGTTATCATTAGATTAAGTTATTACAAAGTTTTTATTAAGTTTTGGTTTTAATATTAATTTATTTATTAAAATAATAGGATTGTTTGGGGGGAATTCACTATATTTAATGTATGTGTTGAATGCATTATGAGTTTTAGCCCTTTAAATGTTTAAGTACCTTGTTTTCCCTTTTAATTAACTAATTGTTTAATTATTTTGATGAATATATATGGAGTGTTTCTGTGTAGGTATGCATTTGTCTCCATCTGATGAAGTTGTTCAAACAAAAACGCAGTGCTGGTGTAATTGCGTTAGTGGACTGTATAGTTAATTTTTATTGTTTCTACGTTTTATTGGACTGAAGAGTCGTTGTATTAAAGCATTTCGTGTGGATTACGGATTTGTGCTTTCTTCAAACTGTTCTGTATTTTGGTGTTTTGGTGAACATTGGAGCAGTGATTCTTTCTGGTTTTAGCAAATAAAACAACCTTAATTAAAGGAGTCATTCTGGCAACAATTGCCATTTTGCAATAAGAAGAGAGTTGCAAAGACACACAAAAGCATGATATCTTGAGGTGTTTAACCTCTTTCAACAATATCACAAAATTCTGCAGAATGTGGATGAGTGCCATTTCTACTTTTTTAGTAATAGATTTCTTTTCCAGTAACTTTACTAAATTAATGGTGACTACCACATTCGCCCTGGAAAACAATGACTCATCCATAATACCTAGGAAACATAATTCTGGGGTAAAGCTTAGGGGAACCATTCCAAGAGGCCTGTAGCTTTTTTTAATAGATACCTCTTGAATTGCCACAGTCCAGAACAACTCCAAAATGTAAGGGGAGTACTTCCTGATTTCTGCAACTACAATAGTAAGGAGCAGTCGGGGGGGGGGGGTCTAGCTAACTAAGGAGGGTATAAAAGAATTTGTATGATAGCCAAAAAAAAATCTAAATTTTGTGGATTTTGTTGCATAGCTGGGTAACAGTAGGAGTC
This sequence comes from Protopterus annectens, assembly GCF_019279795.1. Lineage (NCBI taxonomy): Eukaryota > Metazoa > Chordata > Ceratodontiformes > Protopteridae > Protopterus > Protopterus annectens. The sequence continues at coordinate 346,869,509 of NC_056744.1, forward strand.
TAGCCCATGTTTCCTGGGAATTAGGGACATTAAGCTCATTCTCCTAAAGGAGTCTGCATTTATAATAAACTCCAGCTTTATTTATTTTATTTTTTATTTTATTTTACATTTGTTGACCGTAAAAGTCCGACTGGATATATGTCCATTTTCAGCAGAGGCCCAGGGAGAAAAGCTCCAAATGCAGTAATGAAATTTTGAAAACATAGTTAAAAAGGATTTTTGACTATTAAGACTCAACTTAAACTTTAAACATAATTAATATACATATTTTTACAAGTACAGTCATAGAGAATAACATAACACAGAGAGGTATTACATAGTTAAACAAAAATTCTTTAGGAATAGTTAAAAAAGGGAAATAATCAAAGCAGGAGGAATCCAGTACCAATAAACTTAAAAATGAGAAGCAAAAGGGAGACAGTGTCAGTCAGGATGTGAGCATGGACATAGCCATTGTGATTTTAGGAAGGTTTTAAGTTGTTGTTTGAAAAGAGGAGTGGATGTCAGGGATGTTAGTTCTCTTGGAAGTTTGTTTCACGGGATACCAATTGAGTTAGTAGACAGGCAGTCCCCAGATTTGTTATTGGATTTTAGGGTAGAGACAAGTACTCTGTTAGCAGATCGTAAGGTTAAAAGATTTTGATAGGGGCTAATAAGGTTTCTCAGTATGGGAGTATTTGAGGGATAATGCAGGATCTTGTGAATGATTATGAGTTGCTGAAAAAGAAACTGACTATGCAGTTCTAACCATCCAAAAAGTTTGAGCTTTTTGCAGTGGTGGGTACGAAATGGGGCATTAGTGGCAAATCTGGCTATGTTGTTATAAGATGTTGCCAACTTATTTATATTGCTTTTGGAGAGGTTTGTATAGATTGGTGAGGCATAGAGTAGGGTAGAGATTAGGTGAGTTTGGGCAATAGTAGTCCTGGCTGAAGGAGTAAGAAAGGATTTAATTTTGTACAGGGAGCCCAGTTTTCTATTAACCGATTTGATAGTTAGATTGATATGAGTGTCAAAATTAAGATTGCATCAGGAGCTATTAATGTACCATTTTTAGAGATGACTGTGAAGTTTATGGCGGGGGACTTCTGAGTGGGAGTGAACAACAGTAACTTAGTTTTTTTAGGGTTAAGGAGGAGACAGCGTTGATGGAACCAGTTTTCCTCAAAGGTAAATATTTTTTGGGTGTGTGTCTTGACGTTGGGAGGGCGAGGAGGCAGCACAGATTAAGGTTGAGTCATCAGCATATTATTTACAGGTGGTTTGAGGAAGAGAGGCTGACAGATTGTTAATGAATATAGTAAAGAGGAGCGGTCCCAAAATTGATCCTTGTGGGACTCCGAGAGTAATAGGGAGCAGAAAGGACAGTTCATTGTCCCAGAGGACTGCTTGCTGTCTGTTTTCTAAGTAAGATTGAAACCATTTGACTGTTAGAGCTGGAAGGTAAGTACAACAAAAAACAGTATCAGCTGTCTTTAGTGTTTTGGCTTTAAACTGTTGAAATTAGGGGGAGAATAAAGGTAAAGCAAACTGTTAACAATACAAAAATTTAGCAAAAAGATTATGAAGGTGATATTCAAATTTAAATCCTTTAGCAAGGGGATTATGACAGTAATAGTCACTACGAAAAGGATTAGGGCTTCTAGGCTAGATATTTAAAAGCTATGGTAGAATGCTGCCATCCAGTGCTCAGTGGGAAAAAGGCAACTGGGAGAGGTAAAAGCAGGGGTCTTAATTCCAAAGTAAGGAGGTATGGAAAAAAAATAAAAAACAAAAAAAAAACAAGTAATCTCTGTGGTATCCCTGAAGTCTCAAAACAACCCACTAAAGTGTAGTGGGTCTAAAAATAAAACAGTGTAAGAAACTTCTCTGTGTGGAAGATTTTCAGTCCATATATTTCTAGTTAATCACTGTATATTAATCAGATCAGACAATAGTAGTAGAAGTAGCGAACGTAAACTCGTCAAGCCAAAAAGTAATAATAGAAAATATATAATTCTACAGCATTACTAAGTATTCGAAAGTAATCCAAGCAAGGCAGGCAGTCTGTTTCCAGTCGAAAATCCTTTATTAATCCTTTATTAGTCGAAAATATATCATAATAGTTGTCAAGTGTGTGTGCAGGCTTCTCTATTATCACTCCACATCACACACACACACACACACACATATATATATATATATATATATATATATATATATATATATATATATATATATATATATATATATGTAACAGGCATGGGATTAGTAGTGATGTTATTCTGATATTGTCCATGATTGTGGTTGGTTCTTGTAATGCTTACCATGATCCTATATCTGTGGTCACCTTGCTGGAGACCACTGCTGAGAGTACACTCATATTCAGGTATAACAGTTTGCACCCAATAAGCACACTACCCGAATTGTATGTAAGATCCATGAAAGATATTCTCTGCATTATTCATGTAAGGATGTTTATCTTACACACACATCCTCCCCATTGTTATGTCACCTTGTGTGACAGTCACAGACAACACATTTTCACTGTACAGCTTGTACTGTACCATATAGATATGTGTTTGGTGTTGCTGCTACAACCATCTTACATTGACATGCCCTCCTCTGCTGTACATGCAGGGTTTTCACCTGTACTCATTCCCTGTGTTCATTCCTACAGTTCATCTGTGCATACCTATTCAATACACACACTTCCCCTTAGTGATTATTTTGCATAGCAGTCCCATAACTTGTTACAGATCATTAACTCAGCTTCAGAACAGTGTACCAGGAATGGGATATCACAATACTCTGCAATGTAGGTACACTGTCCTGTACTGTGTTTAGACCATATACTTCACATTCAAACCTCTCAACTGTCCAGATATTTCCACAATGTTCAGATGTTTTCCTTATCAGATATGTGGCTTGCTGCCATGTCAGTGGCATGATCTCTGGACTGATGTGACTCAGTAATATATACATTTGTTCTGTCCTGATTTGCGCAGAATGTGCAGTTTTTGTGTCATATTTGTGATCTTTTCCTCATAACATTTTTTTTCCTGGCAAATCAATGGCATGTCATTGCAGAGTGCAGTCAGAAACTGATGACTGACATTTGAGTTTCAAACTTCATGCTCTTCAGAAAGTTCATGCTAATGTACAACCTATATATTCTTGGACTGGGGCTTGTGTTCTCCTTTTTGCTCATTTGTTTACTGGCAACCTATATATTCTAGAAACTTCCTAAGTTTGGAAGTGCAATATTAGACATCTGTACCTATTTCTGGCCCGTTGTTCCCCCATTGCTGTGGCTTTGCCACATTTCTCACTGTAACAGTTTGAGAGTGTTACATTCTAACATATTCCTATGTGACATCTATGGTCAAATATGTGGCTATTACTGGTTATTTGTCCTCTGATTAAGTTTGCCTCTGTGCAGATGTGTTGCACTAACAAAATGACAGCTACATACCTCTCAACTTCTTTAAGCAAGAAATCTGGACGATGCCTAAAATAATGGGGGGACAAAGGCACAAAAATAGGGACAGATTTTAAATACTGCCCTTATAAGCTTAGAAAGCTGTTAGAATAACAGGATTTTGTGCTTGCATACATTTTCTGAAGGAAATAAAGTCTGAAACTCAAATATATGTCATCATTCAGTCATTATTTAGTGACTTCAACCCTCCTTAATTTGCCAGAAAAACCAGAGATTTTATGACAAACAGACCAAATACTTGAGGCAAAAATCTGGACATTCTGCAAAAATCTGTGCAGTTGATAGGTATGGGTGCACAGTAGCTGCTCTTCTTTACACAGAACTGCTATCCGCATTCGATTAAAAAGGTTTCACTTCTAGCAACACTTGTGAGCCGCAAAACCTAGCTGAAGAGCGCTGCACCTTGTTAATATGCATTGCATGATGATACGCCTCAAACACCATTGTGCTAAGACACGCACTCTGTGTAGGTTCTGCGAGAAGCCTAAATGGAGTTTATTGAATCTCACTCCATCACTAAAATCTTTCCAAAGAGTCCTGTTCTTAACTTTTATCACTGTTTAATTTGTCAGAAAAATTCTAAGATTCTGTTTTGAAAAACAATATAGCAGGTGTAATTTATGAACCAGTTTAAAAGGTTCTATTTTCATATAATGTAAACATGGCAAAACAGTGGCTATATATTTCAGTCTATATTTAAGTATAGAAAACTGGTGGCCTGTTAAGTAGCATGCTGAAATATTTATAACTGAAAAATAATATTATAATCTGTCACATCGCATTGAGATGGAAGAAGGTAGAAACGTGCACCGTCACTTACAATAACAAGCTTTAACTTATTGCCCCTTTTATCTTTTGTTCTGGTGGTATTGCTGTCTCTCATTGCTATCGTTATTTGCTCCATTACATCCCCATTTTTACTGCCACCATAGTATTGCCCTTCTTTTTTGTCCCCGGCAAAATCATTTTGCTATGTTCTTAGACTCCTTTGGTTCCATTAAAGGTAAAAAATCCTTCCCTTCACTTTCCCACTCTGCAGTATAGCTAGTCCCATCTGAAAGGCTATATGCAGACTTCAGTAGACTTTTATTGTGGGAAAATGAGATTGCCTTTGTCTCCCCTATTATCTTTTTATTAGCTGTTGATGTAATTTTCACAAAAAGCTTTAGCATTGTCATATAACTTCTTCTCTTTCTGATTGGTCAATTGCAATTCCATAGTTTTAAGTCTATATTTAATATTTGCAAGATTCTCTCTATATGAGAGGAATTGACCTTCTTTGATAGTTCACCATGGATCTGTCCAATTTCTTCCTTAATCCTTTTCTGTTTAGATAGATCCCCATTCTATTAGTATGTAGACCCACTTGGTAGTGCAGTGATAATGTACTACTATCCATTGTGGCTGAAATATTTTCTCTTCTTCATTGGAGATAGTGAATGAAGTTGTGGGATGCTTAAAAACATGCAATCCCCTATGAATAATTTTTAAACTTAAAATATTAAATAAATATTCGTCTCTTTTATCATTAGTTTTTCCTTGCATTTTATGCATGTCTGTAAATACTCCAGTGCTACCAAAACCCGCAAAAGCAAGAAAAGGACCATTTCTCTTGACTATAAAGGCACATTTTCTATCAGCCCTGTCATTATATCTTCTGCCATCTCCCAAGTTACTAACAACAAAATGCTTCACCGTGGATTTTGTTCTACTCAAAGTGTCTTCCCTAAGAATTCGAGGGATGTTATCAGCGGTGTATTTTTACAATAAGATAAAACCATAAAAAACATAAAATACCAGAAATACTTTGAAACTAGGAAATAGACAAAACAACAAACCTGCAACAGACACACAGACTACACACATTTTATTAAACCATATGGCGCCTCAGCAAGGCCTTCAAAGGAGCTAACAATAAAATCACAATCAAAAAACAAAGCTTTAACACCCCCCCCCAAACCAATAAATAACAAGCATCAATGAACCCACAAACCAATAAATAACAAGCATCAATGAACCCACAAACCAATAAATAACAAGCATCAATGAACCCACAAACCAATAAATAACAAGCATCAATGAACCCACAAACCAATAAATAACAAGCATCAATGAACCCACAAACCAATAAATAACAAGCATCAATGAACCCACAAACCAATAAATAACAAGCATCAATGAACCCACAAACCAATAAATAACAAGCATCAATGAACCCACAAACCAATAAATAACAAGCATCAATGAACTAACTAATTAATTAGTCATCAATTCAAATTAGATACTTCCAACTGTAGTCCATAGTCACCCCCAGATGAAACAATGTATTATATTTGCAAATATAAACAAATTCTTTGTAAGAAAAGCTTATTTTTAAATTCATATCTCCCCAGAAAACTAAGTTAATTTATTCAGGAATTGTTGCTTGGAAGTTTCTGATTTGATGACTAATCTCAGGTGGCTCAGGTACTTGACAGAGCTGTAGGAGGTATGGGCATGCCAGTCCTTTGGGTGGGGGGGGTGGAGCTGGGTGCATGTTGCAGCAGTCCTTTGGAGGAAGAAGGTATGGCATGTGACTGGGGTGGGCATGTGGTTCTCCAAGCCACTGATGTGCAATAGCTTTTATTCAGCTAGTGTACGGGAGCCTAGATTTGAATGAGGGGAAAACAGAGTGCCTCCCTTAGTGATGCAAGTCATATTTACCCCTGCCGAGGGGTGGGGTTAGGCTGACATAGAAATTACATCCTCAGAGCTAGGCTGCAGGCAAGAACACAAGCAACCTTATGGCTGTCTGCAGGATGATCCCTTCAGGTGGATGTCACCCTAGTGGATCCAGGAAGATCTCCATCATTTGGGAGCAAATTGGATGGAGTCCAATAGAGAGAGCCTTGAGAGCATGCATGTAGACAAAAAGCACTCACAGAAAAAGAAAAACAAAAACAACTCTTAAATGAAAACCCAAAACATGCCTGTGTGATAATTTTATTACAAGTGTTCTAAAAGCTTCTGAAATTAAAAACAGGCCTAGAAGAATATAAGTTTGGGGGCTGGCATGTTTTAGATGTTTACCTTACAGGCACAAGGTACAATGTTTGATTCTAACCTTTGATCATTGGTGGGTTATTTGCTAGGTTTTTAGTTGTCTGCAGACTGTTTACCTAGTATTTACCTATGAACCTATGAGTCTGACCCAGAAGATGAGCCATCTGCCAGAGTGACCACTGACAGGAACAACACCCTGCTGTGGTAGCCTAATGAAAAGTGCCTGCTGGTCAAGTACATCTGCTATACGCTAAAGGAGAGTCATGGGAACAGTCTCCCATCAGGCAATCACATCACCAACTTCCTCCTGCACTTCCTGCCACACTGACTGCTGGGATGCAGCAGGATGTTAAGCAAGGCTGCCTGCCTTGGAGAGGTTGGAACCACTAACAGCAAGGCAATTCCAGCCTTCTTACCTGACACAGGAGTGGGATTACCTGCAGCAGCCACGCTCATAGCTCCTTAGCTTCATGACTTGCAGAAGGGAGACACAATATGAAGGATAACATTACTGAAATTAGCCTACAGAACATACAAGTAATATAATATAATATAATATAGAGGGAGAGTTGGGAGGGTGGCCTAATGGTTAAGGTGTTTACCTTACAAACACAAGGTGCAGGGTTAGAGTCTCACAAGGGATAATTGTCTAGGCTTAAAATGGCTCACAAGGGCACTTAGCCTAGTACTAATCTATGAATCTATGAATCTAAAAACACGAAATAGTAGGTAAGTACTACACTAGTCATGCAGTGTCAGTGCGCAGCGCCAGTGGTATATCAAGCAGCACACTGCCTTTTGGTAAAGAAGGCTGTGGGTTCTATTCCCTCACCAGACAGATGAAATGTTGACAGTATAGTGCAGCGTAAGGGGGATGCTGCACTCCTGAGTGTGTTATCCTTTGGATGATATGTTAAACCAAGAACCCATCTACTTGAGTTGCTGGTAGCTCAGGTAAATGTGAAAGATCCCACAGCACTTATCAAAAAAGAGTATGATCCTTTATTCACATTGTATGCAAAAACATGCAATATTTACATTATTTACACACCAGCTTATTTTATTCATAATTACTTCCCATTGCCACAGCCACAGTCTTATTTTACCAAAAACTTCAGCCAGATCTTGCTTTCCAAATATTCCATACAATACCAAAAATACAAACATCATACTTATCAATAATCATACTTATCAATCATACATATCAATCATACTTATCAATAATCATACTTATTAATAATCATACTTATCAATAATCATAATCAATCATCATACGTATCAATAATCATACTTATTAATAGTCATACTTATCAATAATCATACTTATCAATAATCATACTTATCAATCATCATTCTTATCAATAATCATACTTACCAATAATCATACTTATCAATCATTCTTATCCCATAAAAACAAATAATAACATACTTATCAATCATTCTTATCCCATAAAAACAAATAACATACTTATCAATCATTCTTATCCCTTAAAAACAAATAACATACTTATCAATCATTCTTATCCCATAAAAACAAATAATAACATGTTTTATCCTATACACAACTCCTTTAATAACATTTTCCATAAACTTTTCACCCTTTTACAGCCTAAAAACATGCTATGTACTTTCTAACTCATTAAAATATATAACCATTGAGACCAAATTTTATACCTCATATTCTCTTTTACCTGTAATTTATGTATATCTAACTTCTATAAAAATATTGATAGTCTACTATTTTTAAATCTATTTTCCTCCATGTGATAGCTTTAACATATTTGTTCACATCTTTAGTTCCTACTTTTCTTCTGATATTCCATGATATCACCCGTTCTACTATTCCGTTTTCTTTTTACCTTTCCTTTACAGTTTTTCCACTCTTCATATTTAACTTTTAAAATATTAAACACCAATGTCTCATTATTCATTAAAGCATTAAATAACCTCATAGAAGCAGCATACACTACATGGTTTAATAAACATAAATTTCCATCCTCTTCATTCAAATATAAAATATCCCTCTTAACTGGATATAAGCTAAAATCCCCACAGAAAATACAGCCTAGAGTGTTTATTTTTCATTATTACTAGGTAACATAATTCATTAGCCAAATAATTATTTTCCAATATTTACTTTATTTTTTTATTTATTTAACATTTGTTGACTGGGAAAGTCTGACTAGGACAGAGCCTATTTTCAGCAGAGGCCCGGGTAGAAATTCTCCAAATGCATGCCTTTGGATTGTGGGAGGAAACCGGAGTACCCGAAGGAAACCCCCCACGCGAACGCAGGGAGAACATGCAAACTCCGCACAGAAGGCACTCCAGCCAAGAATCAAACCAGAGGACCTCTTGCTGTGAGGTGACAATGTTAACCGCTGCAGCACTGCACTGCCAGTAATTACAATTTTTTTACATAATCCTTTTCTCATGTGATAATCTAAATAACTTCTAAAAATTTCTAAGATCTTTCATTTTCTCAGTTATACTATCTTGTTATTTATCCATCACCTTCTTAATTTCATATTTGAATCCTAAAAGACTCACTTCATTTCTGCAAAAAGGAATCCTTCATATATCTACTCCTTCCCCTAAACCTCTGCACTTTTCTTTATTTAAGACCTGTACAGACCTTATGTCGCCTCACAGTAAGACGCTGTCCAGTTCGATTCTCAGCTAGAGCGTCTTCTGCGTGGAGACATGCGTGAATGGGCGTACCTTCGTTGAAGGTTGTGCATCAGGCCTGGCAAGCCGGTATGTAAAAATCAACTGTCAATCATTAGCGGACCGGAGTTCCGCTGTGGCAACCCCTAACCGGGAAAAGCCGAAAGACACAAACAAACAAACAGACCTTACCAACTATCACCCTATTGCCATATTATCCCCACTTGCCAAAATATTAGAAAAATGTATTTACTAGCAACTTATGCAATACCTACTGTAAATCCAAATTCTCACTCCTGCCCAGTATGGGTTTAGACCAGCCCATAGTACAGCAATTGCCATCCTCTCCTTCACCAACTTAATCAACCAGAACTGGAATCTAAGCAAACTAACATCAGCCATATTTTAGACCTTTCAAAAGCTTTTGACATGGTCAACCATCCGAAACTTCTTGCCTCCCTCAATGACCTTGGACTAGCCACTGACTCACTAGCCTGGTTTCAAAATTACCTAATAGGTAGACAGCAAGCAGTTAGGTGGGATAACAAACTATCCACACTGCTCCCTATTACAACTGGATTCCCACAAGAATCAACATTAGGCCAGCTATTATTTTCCATATTCATTAACGATCTGAATATGATCACCCAAGATGCAACTGTCATACAATATGCTGATGACTCAACACTAGTCTGCTCAGCCACCATCCCCCTCACACTCCTTTCCAACACCCAACAAGTCTTCAAAACCACTGAAGCTTGGTTTCTCAGTAAAAACCTGTTACTGAACCCCAAAAAGACCAAATTACTAATTTTCAAACAAAATAAATCCAACTTAGACACTGATTCTTTCAGTATTATGTCTAATGATTGTACCATTATCTCTTCAGACTCCCACACAAAACTACTGGTTGTTACAACTGACAACAAACTGAAGTTTGACCTGCACATAAATCAAACCATCAAAAACATACACAGAAAATTAGGCAGTCTGTACAAAAATAAAAGGTACCTAAATCAACAGACTAAAATTACTATGGCTCAACCTCTGCCACTATCCACACTTCTATATGCTGCCCCCGTCTTCACCAACCTATCCAAAACAGAAATTACAAAACTAGACACATGTTACAATCAAATTGCCCGATTTGCCACAAATACTCCCTACCGTTCCCATCACTGCCATTCACTATACCAACTAGTGGCTTGAACTTCCAAATCTCATTACCTTCCACCAACTAGTTTTCGCTAAAAAACTCCTGCTGTATCCAGACAAAATACCAGCACGATCTAATGTACTTAAAATACAGGAAAACCCAAGACAAAATACCAGCACTATCTAATGTACTTAAAATACAGGAAAACCCAACACAAAATACCAGCACTATCTAATGTACTTAAAATACAGGAAAACCCAAGACAAAATACCAGCACTATCTAATGTACTTAAAATACAGGAAAACCCAAGACAAAATACCAGCACTATCTAATGTACTTAAAATACAGGAAAACCCAAGACAAAATACCAGCACGATCTAATGTACTTAAATACACGAAAACCCAAGACAAAATACCAGCACTATCTAATGTACTTAAAATACACGAAAACCCAACACAAAATACCAGCACTATCTAATGTACTTAAAATACAGGAAAACTCAAGACAAAATACCAGCACTATCTAATGTACTTAAAATACAGGAAAACCCAAGACAAAATACCAGCACTATCTAATGTACTTAAAATACACGAAAACCCAACACAAAATACCAGCACTATCTAATGTACTTAAAATACAGGAAAACCCAAGACAAAATACCAGCACTATCTAATGTACTTAAAATACAGGAAAACCCAAGACAAAATACCAGCACTATCTAATGTACTTAAAATACAGGAAAACCCAAGACAAAATACCAGCACTATCTAATGTACTTAAATACACGAAAACCCAAGACAAAATACCAGCACTATCTAATGTACTTAAAATACACGAAAACCCAAGACAAAATACCAGCACTATCTAATGTACTTAAATACAGGAAAACCCAAGACAAAATACCAGCACTATCTAATGTACTTAAAATACAGGAAAACCCAAGACAAAATACCAGCACTATCTAATGTACTTAAAATACAGGAAAACCCAAGACAAAATACCAGCACTATCTAATGTACTTAAATACACGAAAACCCAAGACAAAATACCAGCACTATCTAATGTACTTAAAATACACGAAAACCCAAGACAAAATACCAGCACTATCTAATGTACTTAAATACACGAAAACCCAAGACAAAATACCAGCACTATCTAATGTACTTAAAATACAGGAAAACCCAACACAAAATACCAGCACTATCTAATGTACTTAAAATACAGGAAAACCCAAGACAAAATACCAGCACTATCTAATGTACTTAAATACACGAAAACCCAAGACAAAATACCAGCACTATCTAATGTACTTAAAATACACGAAAACCCAAGACAAAATACCAGCACTATCTAATATACTTAAAATACACGAAAACCCAAGACAAAATACCAGCACTATCTAATGTACTTAAAATACAGGAAAACCCAAGACAAAATACCAGCACTATCTAATGTACTTAAATACACGAAAACCCAAGACAAAATACCAGCACTATCTAATGTACTTAAAATACACGAAAACCCAAGACAAAATACCAGCACTATCTAATGTACTTAAATACACGAAAACCCAAGACAAAATACCAGCACTATCTAATGTACTTAAATACACGAAAACCCAAGACAAAATACCAGCACTATCTAATGTACTTAAATACACGAAAACCCAAGACAAAATACCAGCACTATCTAATGTACTTAAATACACGAAAACCCAAGACAAAATACCAGCACTATCTAATGTACTTAAATACACGAAAACCCAAGACAAAATACCAGCACTATCTAATGTACTTAAATACACGAAAACCCAAGACAAAATACCAGCACTATCTAATGTACTTAAATACACGAAAACCCAAGGCAACTACATTCTAGTGACAGGACCTTAATCAAGGTAACCAGAACCAACAACTCAGCAGGAGACTCACTCTTTCCTTACTACAGAGTCAAAATGTGGAACTCACTGCCCCCTGATATTACCTCAGCAAATTCTATCATTAAGTTTAAACAACTACTAAAGGAACATCTATTTATCAATAGACAATGCCCATGCCTTTCCCCAGGTTGACCTTCTACGCCTGCTTTTCTCTCAGGACTTTCTCTAGCAACCTCCCATATTAATTTACTGTATGTACTAGTTTTCTTAGTATGCAAACCTCATCTACTAGGAGTTCTACTACACCCCTGAAAGCTCTCTACTACTCACTGTACTCCCCGACTTTTTCATACACCATCATACCCAAACACAATATTGTAAATTTACACATATCTATGGGTGAATTATATATAGTCTCCAATTACTGGACATACAACTAACGTGTTCTGCTACTACAATTTGCAGCTAAAATATATTTTTTTCTCTATATACTTCTAATATGTTATGTTTTATACTTGAGCTCTGTATTTGTTAAATGACCGTATATGTTTGCTTGCCTTTGTATATTTACAAACTCTGGAGCTTTTCTTCCTGGGCCTCCGCTGAAAATGGACATTTATCCAGTCGGATTCTCCCGGTCAACAAATGTAAAATAAATAAATAAATAAATAAATAAAATGTTACTGTAACCAAACAAGTCTTAACCATCTAACAAGGTATCTCAACAGTGCTTCCATTCATAACTTATTCCTAGCAATCAGAGCAAGATCATCAGCAGAAGATATAAAACGTGAAACAGCCACAGCATTTCTCATAATACTGTACACTTTTCATTTCTAATAACTCCTTTGACCCTACCACATTCATACACCAATAAAAATAAAAAAAACACTAATTGGACTCCTCTGTTTATGCCTCTTTTCAAACAAATCTCAGAATTAAACAGTCCAATAATTCAATACCTTGTTTTATATATATATATATATATATATATATATATATATATATATATATATATATATATCAACCTTAATAAACTGAGCAATTCCCTTTTAAACTATATTCTTCCAAAACGTTCCATAAACACTCATATTCCTCACAGTCAGAAGCTGTCTTTGAGTCACATACAATCATCCTCACATTGCTCTATCCACCTATAACATCACCCACAATCTGCCTTATTAAAACTAATAAATCTGGATTACACCTTCCTTTAACTCCATAAATACTCTTCACTAATACTTCCTGTAACATCTCATTACACCTTGTCTTCAAAAGTTTTATAAAAATCTTATAATCAGCATCTTTTAGCATTACATGCCTGCAATTTTCAGTTTAACATCAATTCCCTTTCTTTTTTCAAATAAATTTTATAATTCCTTTACAGATTTCTTCCTTAATTTCATCTTTCTCCAACCAGTCAACATATACTTTTAAAAGCAACATTTTTTTCTGCCACACTTTCGCAGGCCTGTACACTTCATAACCCATACCATCTGTATCAACATAGAATCTTCCTTTACTTTTTGTAAAATCATTCCGAATTATAATTAATGCTTTTCTCTAAATATTTTATTTTCTTATCTACAACCTTTTTAATTCCCATTCAAGCCTCATTCCCACCACATTTATTTATATACATCTCTCACATAGCTTTCTATAATGTCCATACTCTCTTCCTGTTTATATTTAATAATACAGTTAGTATTCATCATTTCCTTTATAATTCCCACCTCATCCTTCACTATCTTAGCCAAATAAGGAGATTCCTCTTCTTTCTTATGTTGCAAAAATGTCTGTGTCTATACAACAAACTCTCACATTTCTTTTTAGTGTCTTTAAAAATCTAATTTTCTTTAATTAAAAAAATCTGTTCTCCTCAAGGCTATTTAGTATCTGTTTTTATATCTTGTTATAGCATTGTTTTTCATTTTCTCTTCTCTAACTCCATTATTAAAAAAATACTTTTAGTCTGCACTTTAAATGCAACCAAGCACTCAGTCCATGAGGTATAAAATGCCCTCATTCACAAATCCTCTTTCCCATAGCTTATTTATATCTGTTTGGAAAGCTTTCTGATTCACATTGCTTTAAAGTTTACCCCTTTTCCTTCCATTATAAAGTCAATATTTGTACCACACTCCATCCAAATAGCTCTATAAGTTGAAGGCCCATTCAGCATAAAACCTCCATCTAGTTCGGCAACATTTTCTGTCACAAAAATCAGTCTCGTTTTTTTGATTCCCTTCTTATGTGTTCATCCACATTTAGACTGTACATTCAACTTATGACATTTCATTACCTCGTATAGCTTCCTAACGTCTATCCCAAAATCCCAAACTTGTTATTTTCCTTCCTAAGACTGCAATTCAAATCCCTAATTATAATAATTCTCATGTTAACCATTAAATATGTTTTCAGACATTCAAATAACTCTACTGTTTCTATCAAAACTGTTGACGCATAAATCTCAACCAACATATACACATCACCAGCCCATCTTATGTTGATAACTTTCCCTCCACCTGCACATATAATACAAAAATATAACAGTTTAACTTCCTCCTTAAACAAAAATACTACACCTGAATATCTTTCTCTTCCCAAATTCCACCAACTCTCACCCACATAATGCTATAACCTGCAGTCTGTCTCGTTCACAAACAAACTTGCTCTGACATCAGCCTCACACTTTCTACACCATTGCAATATAGCACGTCTCCTCCCTGTATTTATCAAACCGTTTACATGAGACAAAGGACACATTATTTTCCTCCTTTTTATTTTTGGGAGAATTGTATTTAAATGTCTCTTTTCTTACCCTTACTCATACTATTTTTATCAGCTGTACATCTCCTTCTACCTCTGATTTTTCACTATCCAACTCATCACATATTTTTCAGTATCTTTATTTTTTTTTACCTATTCTTCTGAGTTACTTCTTTATTATTCCCTTCACTTGAATCCTTTCCCTTCCTCAGGTACAATAACATCCTCATCTTCCTCACCCTAATTCAATTCATTATTAGTGTCATGGAAATGATAACATTATGAACAACACTCTGACATTATCACATCTAGAACAAAAGAGGTTATTGTGCCCCTCTACTCATCACTCATCAGACCCATCATAGAGTACACCGCCCCATTTGGGATGTACCTTACAAGACACCTGCAACAGCTGGAAAGACCACAGAAGTACCTCACCAAGAGGATTACTGGCCTCAGACATATGCCCTATGCAGCTCAACTGAAGAAACTCCAGCTGTACTCAGTTGCATACCATTTACTCAGAGGTGATCTCTGCCTGACATACAAAGAGATGTAAATATTGACTGGAACAAAATTAATAGCATCTCTCCCTCCCTATCCAGCAACCTCTATAACTTCTCTCAGATAATTCACTCAGTCACCCGACCTAACAAAGTAAATCCCCCTGGTTCCACTTTAGACTGGATCTTAGTCTCTGATCCTAATAAAATAACCAGCTCCGGCACAACTCCTGATTCCATCAGCGACATTTCCCAGCTTACATTCATCGCTCATCGACCTCTTCCCCTCACCAGCACCAATATATTTATACCCGTAACCTCAGTAATTTCAACCCCACATCATTCTCAAACATCCTCAAACAAATGAACTGGCAAATACTAAACTCGTTTCCTCTTGACAATGCTATAGAGCACTTCAACTCTGTCTTCCTAGACGCTCTAAACTCCCTTGCCCCTCTTAGACACAAGGGGGTAAAGACTAATACAGTTCCTTGGCTATCCAAAAATACTAAGAAAATTATGCACCAAAGGGACAAACTTTGGAAGCTTTACCAAAAAGATGAACTTCCCAATACCCTGCTCCAATACAAACAGCAACGTAACCTAGCAAAACAGCTAATAACAAAGGACAAAAGTCCTACTACATCAAACTCCAGTCCAACAACAACAAAACTCCCAAGCAATTCTGGAAATCAATAAACTCACTGCTTAATCCACCAAGAAAATCGGATCTTGATTTAGCCTCTGATTTTAACTCATTCTTCTTAGAAACTATTTCTGATCTGACCAGGACCTTCCCCAATATTAACCCTCCAGCCCCTCTCTCATCCTCATCCAACCTCACTAATAACTCTCCCCCCTTGTTCGTCTTCAAACCTGCCTCTACTAACTCCATAAAAAGACTTCTATCCAAACTTAAACCATGCTCTAATGCTCCTGACAACATTACACCTGCCTTACTAAAATGTGCTGCTGATGCCTTAGCTCTCCCAATCAGTATTATAATCAACAGATCTATTAAGCAATCATACGTCCCCAAACTCTGGCGCTCAGCCTATATTCTTCCACTTCATAAAGGAGGCAAAAACACCAGCATCTCTAACTTCCGCCCTATTGCTCTGCTCACTTCAATCTCTAAAATCCTTGAAAAGTGTATTCACCTTCAACTTATGCCTTACCTGGCCCAAAACAATCTTCTTACACCTACACAACATGGTTTCCGCCCAGGTCATAGTACTATAACTGCTCTATATGGTATCTGCCCAGGTCATAGTACTATAACTGCTCTACTCTCTTTCGTAGAAACAGTCAATCTAGCCTGAGCCTCTGGACATCTAGTCTGTACTGTTCTGCTCGATCTGTCCAAAGCATTCAACACTGTTTCACACAAACACCTTCTTTATCACCTCTCAAAGCTCCATCTCTCTCCAAACACTATATCCTGGTTCTCCAGTTACCTATCAGATAGAACTCAGGCAGTCAAATGGAAGTACTCTACCTCTTCCTTCTTACCTACCCCAACTGACGTACCACAGGGATCTATCCTAGGGCCCATACCACAGGGATCTATCCTAGGACACATACCACAGGGATCTATCCTAGGGCCCATACCACAGGGATCTATCCTAGGACCCATATCACAGGGATCTATCCTAGGGCCCATACCACAGGGATCTATCCTAGGACCCATACCACAGGGATCTATCCTAGGGCCCATACCACAGGGATCTATCCTAGGGGCCCATACCACAGGGATCTATCCTAGGACCCATACCACAGGGATCTATCCTAGGGCCCATACCACAGGGATCTATCCTAGGACCCATACCACAAGTATCTATCCTAGGGCCCATACCACAGGGATCTATCCTAGGACCCATACCACAGGGATCTATCCTAGGGCCCATACCACAGGGATCTATCCTAGGACCCATACCACAGGGATCTATCCTAGGGCCCATACTACAGGGATCTATCCTAGGACCCATACCACAGGGATCTATCCTAGTGCCCATGCTTTTCAATATCTTCATAAACAACTTTCATGCTGCCATTCCTGATTCCAAAATTATTCAAAATGCAGACGATTCTACCTTAGTCTGCTCTGCCTCTAACCTCTCAGAATTGCTGTCTAAAACACAAACTGCCTTCTCAACCACCAAAAATTGGATGCGCCAAAACAACCTCTCTTTCAATGCAAATAAATCAAAAATTCTACTTTTCCCTCCCACAAAGTCATTCTCCTGCAACAAAAATGCCTTCAAAGTGCTACGTCAAACTAATTCAGCTATAGAAGTGGTTCCTTCAACTAAACTACTTGGTATTACTATTGACGAACATCTCAAGTTCGATATCCATATTCAACAAAATATTAAGAAAACCCACCAAAAGCTAGGTATGCTGTATAGGAACAATCGCTTCCTCTCTTACACTACTAGGAATACTCTAGCCACCACTTATCTGCTGCCTTCCTTATTATATGGAGCCCCCCTACTAACTAACATATCCTCCTCTATTTCCTCCAAACTAGAAAACTGCTATAACAAAATCTCAAAATTCGCTACCAAATCTAAACCTTCTACCCATCACTGCCTTACCCTAAGATCCCTAAAGTGGCTTGAACTCCCAAACTACTTATTCTTCCTCCAACTCACCACTGCACACAGACTTGTATGTCACCTAACTAAGTGTCCAGCGTTAACTAATATCCTCCCCCATTGCACCCCCAATAGAACTCTCAGATCCGAACATCAAAACCTAATTGCTATCCCCAACCCCAAAAGTACAGCAGGCCACCTTCTCCTCGCTGTCTCTCTAGGCCAAACATGGAATTCCCTTCCTCCCTCTCCAAGACACATCCCAAACTTAGAAAACTTCAAAACTCAGCTTACCAAACAGCTGGCCACAAAATGGAAATGCAATTGCCACCATCCAACCTAATCTTCCTTAGTCCAATCCCCTGGGGGGTTTTGCCCCTCAGGTTCCTAAGACCTCAATAACTCTCCTTCAGCTATGCTCCCACGAGCATTTTCTAAGCTCTCCCTTCTCCATTAGCTATCAATAGCTGTCAATACAATAACAATAGCTATCAATACCCTCAGTAACTCTCCTTCAGCTATGCTCCCACGAGCATTTTCTAAGCTCTCCCTTCTCCATTAGCTATCGATAACTCTCAATACAATAACAATAGCTATCGATAACCTCAATAACTCTCCTTCAGCTATGCTCCCACGTACATTTTCTAAGCTCTCCCTTCTTCATTAGCTATCAATAACTATCAATACAATAACAATAGCTATCGATAACCTCAATAACTCTCCTTCAGCTATGCTCCCACAAGCATTTTCTAAGCTCTCCCTTCTCCATTAACTATCAATAGCTGTCAATACAATAACAATAGCTATCGATACCCTCAGTAACTCTCCTTCAGCTCTGGTCCCACGAGCATTTTCTAAGCTCTCCTTCCTCCATTAGCTTCTTATTTCTTATGGTTCAACACTGTAAATATTGTATATCGCTTTCCATTACTAATTTCTTTTCTGAAATTGTGCATGTGTAGTGTATCCTCATTTTACTTAAAAGTATGTATATAAAACATCATATCTGAGTGTGCACACTAAAGAAAATGTATAAACAATAAGTCCACACTCAGTGCTTTTCTGCTTATTATGCATATTTTCAAGGTACTTACTTGTAACTGTTTCCATATTATGTATGACTGACATCCGTGTATTTCTGTACCTTATCTCTATTATGTATCTTGGAGCTTTTCTCCCTGGGCCTCCACTGAAAACGGGTCACTCTGACCCAGTGGACTTCCCCGGTAATCAAACTGGAAATAAATAATAAATAATCGGACATGCTCCACCTAAAAAAAAAAAACAAATCCCCAAGAGCCACACGCTCTAGGGATCTAAACCTCACCACAACGATAAATAGGACATGCTGGAGGGATAGATTCCAGTCACAGAGACTCCCCATGCTTTGGAACAAGATCCCAATCTACATTAGGCAGAGCTCCTCACTAACACTCTTCAAGCGAAACCTTGACAAGTGGATGGGAAACAGAAAATTTACACTGGGGATCACTGCAGTGGCTCTGCTGGACAGAGGCACAGGGAACTAATGGCTCTGCTGGATCAAGGCACAGGGAGCTAATCAAAGGGGGTGGCGAAAGCCAACACATTCTGGCTAGGCTTATAGATGCCCTCGGGCAGCTAACCTACTACTTACCTATGAACCTATAAGAAAAGCAAATGGCATTTATTTTTTCTAATGAAAAACAACAGTTTATATTTTCCTATTTGCAAATAGGGAAGCATTTCAGAACTGTAAGTATATGTCAGTTTGAAAGAACAGCAGTCTGAACCTTTGATCTTTTTATGGCCAATTGTAACAAGTTGGGCTTACATTATTTTAAGATTTTTAGATTATTTCAAATTTGTCACTTAATTTTAATTAGATGCTCATAATTTTATAAGAAATGATAAACATTTTTTTTACATCAAAAGTTCTTAACATTTTGGAAAGTTTGTCTTAGATATATAGTTTTAGTTATACTAGCAAATGTGTGATACAATCTAAAAGTGCAGTTCTAGTAAAAAAAAACAGTATAATATGTCAGATTTGGACTTGCAGATACACTGAATTTACATTTAAGAGAAATTACAGAGTACATATGTAAGCATGTACAGTTATTAAAGAGATCAGGAAATTCACATTGCAGCTCTACTGTACAAATCACAAATAAACATTACTGATGGGTGATCTCAAGCAAATAAATAACCTTATATAAAAATGCATTAGGTGACAGAATAGCTGCATTAAAACATCAGCTGACACTGAACATTATTTTCTCTAATATTCCTTGGTATTGGAACTTGTGCTAACATAAAAGAAGGCCTTCTGCCTTTCTGCTGTTTGAAACAGAGATATACACACATGCAAATAATATGACTAAAGTCATAAAGAATTTAGTCTGAGGTTACAAAACTGTAAGCAGTAATGAGCACACAGTACAATATCTGATCAGCTGTACCAAATTATCTTGGGTCACAGAACATGCAACTCTGACCACTCAACGGTATTATTAAATTACTTTTTTAAGTAATGATGGTATTTAAAAACAGATTTCCACTACACTAGCTTCATTACTAATACCCTCATCTTTACTTTTGTCACAGTCAAACTAAAAATGGCTAGTCGTATTACAAATCCTACACTTGTTTTTACATATACTCATCATGTGACCTTTCCCCCACACTGATTTCATCTAATCTTATCACGTTCTTTGATAAGGTGCTTAACAGCTACATAAAAATAACACATCAGTGGTTGGCCTGCATAACTTACTGTTCCACTATTTCAGTTTACAACTACTACAATACTGGGCAAATGTTTAAGAAGCATCATTTTCAGTTTTTAACAAAACATCCAGCTCTGAAATTCCTTTCCACAGGCCCCTTTCATCTTTAAATTTAGACACATAAAACAAAACACTTATTAGAAAACCGGTTCTTGACTTCCACTTCTTCATTAATTCTAATTTCTGCCATTATTTTCTTATTTAATCTACTGCGGCGGTGGTGCCGCGGTAGCGTTGTCGCCTCACAGTAAGACGTTGTCCTGTTCGATTCTCAGCTAGAGTGTCTTCTGTGTGGAGACATACGTGAATGGGCGTACCTTCGTTGAAGGTTGTGCGTCAGGGCCGGCAACTCGGCACGGAAAAATCTACTGCCAATCATTAGCGGACTGGAGTTCCACTGTGGCGACCCCTAACCGGGAAAAAGCCGAAAGACACAATAACATTTTCTTCTTTAATCTGTTTTCTTGCCCTGACAAAATAAAATTTTTCCAGACAAAAAATTATTTTTACTTTCACAAAATGCCAAAAATGTGTCCATCAAAAACTTCATTTTGAAAGTCACATCACAAAAATGTTATTTCCTGAAATGAATGAACTAATGCCCTTAACTGTAATCCCCAGCGACAGAAGCAATTTGCCCAACACAAAATATCTATCATTAGGAGAGCCATACTTTTACTGTATATGCCTTTGCTTTCTAAAAGATTGTATGGTACATTTTGCAGACTTTTCTCTCTCCCCAACAGGACAATGTAAAATTTTTTATACTTCACCGTCCCATCACCATGTTCAACATTATCAACCAAAGTCCAGGTATTCACTTCACTGTCCCTCTCTTCTTTAACAAAAAACTTTTCCTCCAATTCGAAAAAGGAAACCCCGTCTTCTCAAATAAAGAACATAGCTGCATATTGGTTAAACCTCTTGATGCTAATTCAGTAACAATGATTTCTTTCATTAATCCATCCTGCAAGTCAGCAAATCACTGACCATTTGTAACATCCTTACTCTGCACTACGATCTCCTTTTCCCTGCCCAGCTGACAGGCTACCCTTATTATCCATATCATCCATAGCAGCACTGAGGGTTTATGCCTTCTGTCGATCTGCAAAACTCCTTTCCATGGGTCTACATTCAAATCCCAACTCCCAAATGACCGACTTTCATAATCCTGAGACAAAAATCATAAAGGCACGGAAACCCTAACATTGGATGTTTACCAGGGTAAGTCAACATTTGCCCAACAATAAACAGAACTCACGCCGAGGTAAGTAAACCCTCCCTAGATGGGGTGCTCCACTCCCCACACTTCCCCTAACTATATATACCAACTCTGGGATCTCACTACAGTGGAGAAAAGGCAATCTTGGTGTGAGTTCCATTTATTGTTGGGCAAGTGTTGATCACCCTGGTAAATATCCAATGTTTGGGTTTCTGTGGCTTTGTGATTTTCGTCTCAGGATTATGAAAGTCAGTCATTTGGAAGGTGGGATTTGAAAGTAGATCCCTTTTCCACATCCTGTGCTATAGTTGCCAAAACTCCATGCTGCATATGCAGCCAGAAGTAATGCATGAAGAGCAGACATTCACACCACAAACAGTAGGGGAGGTTCCCCAATGCCATGGCCAAATTTCCCCTGGTAGGATAAGTACCACCTGGGGTCACCCCTGAAAAGAGGCTTCTAGCCTAATGAGACTAACCCAGTCAACAAAGGATAAATAAAATAAAAATAAATATGATTTGTCTCTCACTCTGTTGATGCTGAAAGACACAAGGGACAAAACGGCCACATCACGGATGTGTGGAAAAGATACAGACTTCACTGCAGTGGTTTACAAAGAATTGGCCCATACTGCAATTGGATCCTGAGGTAGCGAGAACTGTTGGTACTAAAACCAAGTTTTGCTATAAAAATAAGAAAAAGCTCAAGAGATTATTGTGTCAACCTAATAATTTAAGAGATGAGACTTATGGTTTAAGTAAATGTGGGCAGTGAAGTGTTTGCCAAGTGTTGAGTGAGGACAGAGTTTTTATACATCCTAAGACCAAGAAAAGATATGAATGTAGAGTAAATTGTAAAACAAGAAACTAGTTTATTTAGCTGTTTGCTCAGTTTGCCCCTCTTTCTGTGTGGGCATGACCACTCACTCACTTAGAGAGAGGGTCAGAGAACATTTGACAGCTATTAGGAATAGAAAGTCTGATAGGAGTGCCTTGGCTAATACATCATATGTAAAGGTACAACACATCATTTTTTGTTTAAAGTAGTTGAATGTGTCCATCGAGATTTAAGGTTGGGGGATATGAAAAATAAGTTAGAATTGAGTGAATTGAGATAGATAACTGAGTTGCAGGCTGAAAAGGAACCAGGCTTGAATGATAGAACGTCAATCAAACCTTATTTAAAAATGCGGCATTTATAATGTTTTCATTATTACTATATATTTTATAGGGTCCCTATCAGATCGTCGAAATTTCAATTCACCTAACTGTCATTTCGTCTAACCTTCATTACATCGACAAGCCCCCCACACCCCCCCTAACTATATATATCAACTCCAGGGTCGCACAACATTGGGGACGGGGGCAAATGCTTGTCAATGTAATGAAGTTTAGATGAAATGACAGTTAGGTGAATTGAAATTTCGACGATCTGATAGGGACCCATTTTATACACACATGATAATTATGTTTTTAATAGAATATTATTATGTATATGCATTTTAAGTTGCTGTATATACCAGTATTAGATGGAGTAGGATATTTGTTTGTCTTTACTTTTATGTTGATTATATGAATTTAGTGCAATTATTTGATTATTGATGGTTTAATTGGAAGTTAAGGAGTATATAAATGAAATGGATTTGATGAGTTTTATGGTCTGATGAAGCATCTGTGATGTGAAAGCGCTAACCGTATTAATGTTTTTATATTTCTATTTTTCCTGCTGTGTTTCTTCCTCTTATTCATTTCCTGCCTGATGTCTGCTTCCCACTGCTGGCGATCTTCAGGGTGGCAGTGCTGCAGGTCACTGTACCAGTGTCTGCACTGCTTACCTATCGCGGGGATGGTTGTGGCCACAGTAACAGCTTAACCAGGTAATACCACAAATCCAGCTTATGAAACGAACCTTGATAAGGTCGCATCATTAGTCTCTAACTGGCTACATGACAGGTGGTACAGAATCTTAGCATCCTTTGCACACCAAGCATGTGATGTCCAAAGGGCTATTAGCATCAGCAGCCATCTCTCTGAATGTCCTGTAAAACAAGATGGTGGTGGTGGTGGTGGTGTGTGATTCATGTTGGATGCATGAATTCTGAATCACAGACAGCCACAGAGCTTCATTTGCATGCATGTCTACCAGCATGCATCAGCCCTCATTCGTGGTATGCTGGCTGCATGCTGTGGAATTTAGCTGCACATCATGTTGCCTATGCTCTTCAGCAATGTCTAATAATTCATAGATACTCGTGCTACTTAGTTTCATTTGATCAAATGCCACACATGCTGCTACTTACCTGTAGCTTAGGCAGATGGCCCCCCCCATTTAAGTAACAAATCACACACCAAAATAAGCAGCAGCACTATCAATATAGCATTTTGAAGCAATTCTGGCAGCAAAGAAAAGTTGCAGCCTTGAGGCATTACACGTCGTCCTGCAGTACTCTGCTAACAGATATAACTGTGGTGTGATGTACATGTGAGCCTTCGTCTGGAACAGACAATACGTACATACACTAATCTGTAATACTGTTGTCATGCAACATATATCTGTATATAGACCGTAAGTAATATACCTCTCAACTTATTTACTCAAGAATTCTGTATGAAGCCAAAAATAACTGTTTAGAAAAGGGAAGAAACAAGTTACACAGAAAAAATAAAAATGGGACGAATACAAGCAGAATAATATTTTGGTGGAAGAGTGAGATTTTAGGGATGGTAGGAATTGAGCAATTTATGTAATGTTGGATTGATGATATTTATACAAAAGAATACATACAATGTTTGTGACTAGGAATGTGTTAATATGATTTATTTTCTTTTATATAAATGTATGTTTGCCTATGTCTTAAGAGATAATTCAATAAAGGTGTTAAAAATAGCTAAATATGACTGGGGGGACAAAGGCTGAAAATCAGAGACAACTTTTAAATATTACTCTAATTCATTTATAAAGGCAGCTTGTTAATCAACATGTATTTTCAGAACAATAAGAAGTATGCAGGTCTAATATCTTACAGTATTGACTGACTTCAATCCTCTGTGATTTACCAGAAAAGCAAGTGCTTTAGATCTTTGATGTTAGTTTAAGTGAACATAGAAAGTTTGAGCAGTGTTCACCAAAATTACTTTTGCTGACTCTGGAGTTTGCCTCTTTCTCCACTACTGTGTGACCTCAGAGTTGGTATTTATAAATTTGGGTGTGTGGAGGCTATATCCTCACATGAGGGATGCAGGGGAACCCCCCCTCTGTAAAAAAAGGTTTCCTCTAATGTCCACTGAAGGTGGCTTCAGTGAACAGTTTTTAAATTCTTTCCATTCCTGGAAAATATCTTCAGTGAGACAACATGAATCCACCAGAAAATGAGAAATTTTATAAAGGTCAGGGCAAAACCTCAAAAACATGCTTTGTAGAATCAGGGATAGTTGAGAGGTATGGTTATATATGTCGCTGCATGTGTACAGTGTAGGTGGGAGGAACAGTCCACTCTAAGGACTGCCCATTGCTATACAATCCTGAATGTCCTAGAAATAACTGCTGTGAGCCTAGATATAGGGAAACTGTCATGGGCCTCCTCATGTGTACCCCAAATATGAATCAAAGACCCCACTGTTATATTACTAAATAGGTACGCTAACTCATACAGTCCGTAAAGCTCCACCTTCATCTTTATAACCCTGGGGGTCTCTGTCGGTTAGCCATCCCAGCTGTACAGATGTACATGTTCATCCCTACATGTACTCTGGGTATTCTTGGTGTACCCCATTAATCATAGTACAGCATAAGTATGACACCTACTGTGTTCACATCCCTGTCCATACCTGTCCTACTATATCTACATGCTCCATCCAGGTGTTACTAATTAGTTGCCTACTAGCACCAGCAGTCATTGGCCTATATAGCTATATGCCTCATTCCTATAGGTGTCTTTATGTCCTTCAGATGGAGTAAGCTTCAGATGTTGGAATATATCAGTTAAGCTGAGAATGACTTCCTGTTACATACTCTCAGGATCCATGGGCACCACCTGTTAAAAGACCTTATTTGGGAGACAGTGGTCTTGGACATCAATGGTTTTTGTGGGCAAAATTGTACAACACGGCAATGTTGGAGGGATGTCACTAACATGTTCAGGGAGGCCTGCAAGGAAGCACACAAGATAGCAGCAGAGAGGTCAGCCACAGGATAGGAGGGCAACTCCCACTGCAACTTAACTGATGAGAAGGAGTCCTTAGTGTTTTCATATGGACATGACAAAGGCATATGGATCATACTTGGAGGACTGGGCACAGGCTTGGGGAGTGGACATCCCTCACATGTCTCAGAGGAAGAAACAGCAAGTCAGTAGCCACAAATGTCACTTACATTTCCCATTAGTATGTCAAGTGTGCAGGCACACAGGAATGGCAGCAGAGGTACATGTCTCTTCTATATCTACATAATCTGTCCCACTGTTGGCATGCATAATACAGGACCTCACATATAATGTGTTGTAGATTCCCATGATCTACCACTTGTACTGTGATAACCAAACTAATTGTGTAATGACAACAGGCTGATTTCAGCACCTATGCAGGCTCTGGCAATGATGCCAAGACAAAGCTCAAGCAGCAACGAGATTACACACAGGTACTGTTGGTCACCCTCCTGGATGATCTTCCACCCATTCTTTAGGGTGAAGGTCTGACCTCACCCACATATGAGCTTGAGGATTGAGTGCCCACCTTCTACATTGGGGGTGATCTTTTAGTGACTAAAACCACCAGCACTGCTCCTTCTGTGGCTGCATCAGCAGAGAGGTTCACTGATGTGGACTTATTCACCATATGGCAGCCTGGCAGAGTATTCTGACACCAGAAGCATAGCCAGGGCAGTGTGAATGGAGCAAAATGTTAAGGGGCACAGTCAGTCGATCCTGATCCTTCTTTAACACATACCAGCTTAAACATTTGGTATTGCATTTGCAGTCAAACCTGAGAGCAGTAGCACTCCCTGTGTAGTATAAACTGTAACAACTACTTGCTATTTTGTAGCAAGCAGTTTGCTACAGTTTAAAACATTTCTTTTTTTAACTAAAACCTAATTACTGTAGTGCAGAGTGTAAACTGTAGCAACTACTTGATGCTGCTGCTAACCATGCCAATGTGGAGATGACTGGTGTGGTGAATGGCTTTCACGATGAGGCTTCACATCACTGCAAACAGTTTGGTGAGGCCATGGAGTCCAGGGATGTGGCCAGGCTAAGTCTCATGAAAACTATGGAGGGGCATATGTTTTCTATATCTATCTGTTGAGGATTGCAAGTGTCACCTTTGTCTATGGTCTGGTGTGGGTACATAACTGTAGGGACCTTGTTGGGAGGCCATCTCAGGGTGTACAGTCTACTTTAATGAATGTAGGGGTATCTCTGCACCACCCCACATCACAGGCACTGATGGCTGTCAGCCTCCTGGAGCATGACACCTTCACAGCCAAGGACATTCCTGCAGTAGCACAACAACCCTGTCACAGGGAGGCCTATAGCCTCACTACTGAGGCCAGTGCAGTGGTTCCAGATTACAGTTAGTTAGTGGTACCCCTCCCTGTCATCAGAAAGCACCCTGTATGAGGCAGAGTACCTCTTGCCACAAGACTGCTGTCTCTGTGTCCATTGACATATTCCCCACCCACATTATGTTAAGTGTGTGTCATTTTGTCCCTTGTCACCTATGCAGATGATGACAGCTGTGACATACTGCACTGTCCCCTTTAAGATGGGGATTGATGATGATGATGATATGGAGATATCTGAGGCACAGTTTGACTAGAGTGCACACTGCTCAGCATGACCTTTAAATAACACAGCATGCATGCTTTTTTCTGTGTGACACAGAGCTTCCACTGTACTGTGCCCATTATGTCATGACTTTAGACATTAGATGCTGCTGCCTGACATGCACTTTCATGTACTGTGCCCATCATGTCATGACCTTAGACATTAGATGCTGCTGTTTAACATGCGCTCTCATGTACTGTGCCCATCATGTCATGACCTTAGACATTAGATGCTGCAGTTTAACATGCGCTCTCATGTACAGTGCCCATCATGTCATGACCTTAGACATGAGATGCTGCTGTTTAACATGCACTCTCATGTACTGTGCCCATCATGTCATGACCTTAGACATTAGATGCTGCTGCCTGACATGCGCTCTCATGTACTGTGTCCATCATGTCATGACCTTAGACATTAGATGCTGCTGCCTGACATGCGCTCTCATGCACTGTGCCCATCATGTCATGACCTTAGACATTAGATGCTGTTGTTTAACATGCGCTCTGATGTACTGTGCCCATTATGTCATGACCTTAGACATTAGATGCTGCTGCCTGACATGCGCTGTCATGTACTGTGCCCATCATGTCATGACCTTAGACATTAGATGCTGCTGTTTAACATGCGCTGTCATGTACTGTGCCCATCATGTCATGACCTTAGACATTAGATGCTGCTGCCTGACATGCGCTCTCATGCACTGTGCTCATCATGTAATGACCTTAGACATTAGATGCTGCAGTTTAACATGCGCTGTCATGTACAGTGCCCATCATGTCATGACCTTAGACATGAGATGCTGCTGTTTAACATGCACTCTCATGTACTGTGCCCATCATGTCATGACCTTAGACATTAGATGCTGCTGCCTGACATGCGCTCTCATGTACTGTGTCCATCATGTCATGACCTTAGACATTAGATGCTGCTGCCTGACATGCGCTCTCATGCACTGTGCCCATCATGTCATGACCTTAGACATTAGATGCTGTTGTTTAACATGCGCTCTGATGTACTGTGCCCATCATGTCATGACCTTAGACATTAGATGCTGCTGCCTGACATGCGCTGTCATGTACTGTGCCCATCATGTCATGATCTTAGACATTAGATGCTGCTGTTTAACATGCGCTGCATGTACTGTGCCCATCATGTCATGGCCTTAGACATTAGATGCTGCTGCCTGACATGCGTTCTCATGTACTGTGCCCATCAAGTCATGACCTTAGACATTAGATGCTGCTGCCTGACATGCACTCTCATGTACTGTGCCCATCATGTCATGACCTTAGACATTAGATGCTGCTGCCTGACATGTGCTCTCATGTACTGTGCCCATCATGTCATGACCTTGGACATGAGATGCTGCTGTTTAACATGCACTCTCATGTACTGTGCCCATCATGTCATGACCTTAGACATTAGATGCTGCTGCCTGACATGTGCTCTCATGTACTGTGTCCATCATGTCATGACCTTAGACATTAGATGCTGCTGCCTGACATGTGCTCTCATGCACTGTGCCCATCATGTCATGACCTTAGACATTAGATGCTGTTGTTTAACATGCGCTCTGATGTACTGTGCCCATCATGTCATGACCTTAGACATTAGATGCTGCAATTTAACATGCGCTCTCATGTACTGTGCCCATCATGTCATGACCTTAGACATTAGATGCTGCTGCCTGACATGCGCTGTCATGTACTGTGCCCATCGTGTCATGATCTTAGACATTAGATGCTGCTGTTTAACATGCGCTGTCATGTACTGTGCCCATCATGTCATGGCCTTAGACATTAGATGCTGCTGCCTGACATGCGTTCTCATGTACTGTGCCCATCAAGTCATGACCTTAGACATTAGATGCTGCTGCCTGACATGCACTCTCATGTACTGTGCCCATCATGTCATGACCTTAGACATTAGATGCTGCTGCCTGACATGCGCTCTCATGTACTGTGCCCATCATGTCATGACCTTAGACATTAGATGCTGCTGTTTAACATGCGCTCTCATGTACTGTGCCCATCATGTCATGACCTTAGACATTAGATTAGACATTAGATGCTGTTGTTTAACATGTTCTCTCATGTACTGTGCCCATCATGTCATGACCTTAGACATTAGATGCTGCTGCCTGACATGCACTCTCATGTACTGTGCCCATCATGTCATGACCTTAGACATGAGATGCTGCTGTTTAACATGCACTCTCATGTACTGTGCCCATCATGTCATGACCTTAGACATTAGATGCTGCTGCCTGACATGCGCTCTCATGTACTGTGCCCATCATGTCATGACCTTAGACATTAGATGCTGCTGTTTAACATGCACTCTCATGTACTGTGCCCATCATGTCATGACCTTAGACATTAGATGCTGCTGCCTGACATGCGCTCTCATGTACTGTGCCCATCATGTCATGACCTTAGACATTAGATGCTGCTGCCTGACATGCGCTCTCATGTACTGTGCCCATCATGTCATGACCTTAGACATTAGATGCTGCTGCCTGACATGCGCTCTCATGTACTGTGCCCATCATGTCATGACCTTAGACATTAGATGCTGCTGCCTGACATGTGCTCTCATGTACTGTGCCCGTCCTTCATTGGGGTGATACAGTTACTTCTCTTTGTGTCTTGGCCACACTGTCTGTGCTTTTTTATGT
Organism: Protopterus annectens; assembly: GCF_019279795.1. Classification (NCBI taxonomy): domain Eukaryota; kingdom Metazoa; phylum Chordata; order Ceratodontiformes; family Protopteridae; genus Protopterus; species Protopterus annectens. Next base: position 346,900,094 of record NC_056744.1, read on the forward strand.
CTGCTTCCCACAGTGCTTGTACTTACTGCCTTGGACATCCTGTGGAATGTCCCTGTGCAGAAGGTACTGGTATAGAGGATATGGTTTGTATATCAGAGATGGGAATCATGTCAGGGTGCTGTACAGACACTTTGGTTATCATCTCCTATGTTCTGCAAACTGTCTGGCAGCTGACGGAACATTAAAACTTCTTACTGACATGCCATTGTCCACAGATGCCATATTGGGCCTCTGTTGCCACGTGTACAATCTGTAGCATGCAGTGGTTCTTGGATGCAGGCAATGTCATGGAAGCCATGCATAGCTGGGGCTCTCTCCACTGGTATGCTAGAAGAACAGATATAGTCATTCACATGTACATATAAGTAGGATATTGAGAAAAGTACTCAGTTTTTTTAGGATGATGCTTATGATATACCCTATATGGCCTCCTGTTTGTCTCTGGATGTTTCTTATAGCAAGTAGGGAAAGAGCTGCTCACAGGTTAAAGTCCATCAATGTCCAAGAAGTCCACCCAATTTCCTGATCCTATTTGCGGGTGATGCATGTCAATCAATTCCCTTTTGATATTGCTGTCCACAAAAAAACTGTCAACTGCATATCAGATAGTTGGTCTTATGTAACCCATAAACCTATAAAATAAATGCAACATCTTGGCTTGTATCCTTGTGTGGTATAATTTTGAACAATACCTCCATACTATGTACTCTTCAGATGTGCAGTCATGCTCATATATCTTTATGGTACAGGGATGATATAATGGTTAAGGTGTTCACCTCACAGAAACAAGGCATAGGGATGGAGTCGCATTTGAGGGAAATTGATCAGGGTTAAAAAGGCTCACAAGGACAGCTAACCTATTGCTGGCATTATTTTTGCTCATGTCACCTGACATTACGTGACACTACCAGGTGCAGGGTAGGAGTGCTGATAGTACCTGGTGCTTCTTGAATCCTGCAGCTACAGCTCCTCCAAGTAGGTTTTCTTGCTGCAACTCCCAAAATGTCACTGTTGTGTTTGCTAAAGTTCCTTACAAGTGTGAATCACGACCTGCTTTCACAGGTACTTATTTACATCTCATTATGCACTTATTTGACTACACACCTTCATTTGCATGTCATTATGTAGTAATTTACATGCACAATTTCCTGTACTGTTCTCCTGACTGTTTCATTCTGGCTGGTAGTATGAATTGCAACATGCCTAAATGTGGTCACTTCTATGCAAGTTGATTATAAATCCTGGCTAATGGGTCCTCTAATTTCCTTAATTAAACTATTTTTTTCTGAATAAGGCAGGTGCTGAACTTCTTATCCAATTCCTTTCCCAGCTAGTCTAGTTGCTCTCATTATGATTTCAGCTCCACACATGATACTTTTTTTGCCAAAGACCCCCCACCACCAAACTTTTTGTGCAATAATCTAAAATCAGACAGATGATCATGAGTGCTTACCTAAACCATTCTGCTCATATTACCTTACCTATTATCAAAGCAGTTTTCAGTTCTTAATTTAAACTTGCAAATAATTGTCCCCAAGTCTAGCTACTGACTGACCTAAGTCTATACAGATACTACCTGCAGCATTACAGTCTGCATTAACAATCACTTGGATCCTGTGTGATATTTACTGTGCAGCAAAGTTCTTCGCTTTCAGTAGAAACTGACCGGTCTCCCCTAGTAATATCAGGAGCTTTGCATTTTCTGTATGGTCTAATATTACATGTCTTTTCTTACTCAAATACTTCAATCATGTTTATTGGTTAGATCATTAATAATATGCCAAAGTCACCCTATAAATTGCTTTTATACAGTGTCACTTTGTAAGTCATTTTATGCCAAACATCAGCCTATTTAAAGAGTTTCTGTACTGAGTCACTGATTAACTTGTAAAATTACTTAATATTATTATCTTGAGATGTCAGCTGCACAAAGGACTTGTTATTTATAGTTTTATAATATATTTACTTAATTCTTCATCAGTAATGCAAAAGTCATTTTGTATACATTTAGTGTTTTTGTCTGTACACGGTACTTACACTCCCACCCTTTAGAATTTGCCTCCATGCCATCACAAAGTTGTAAATTTCCGTCTCCATTGGAAGAAATCTTACATTTTCCCATTACACAAAGGCGGAATCTCTGCTGAGCTGTCCAACTACATACCAACTGCTATTCTCCCCCAACTCTCAGAAATCTTTACACACACAACTCCTTTAATGCTTACTTGATAACAATCTGCTATCGCCAAACCCAGCATGGCTTCCACCTTAATCACAGTACCAGTATAGCCCTATGAAGCTTTCGTAACTCAGTCAATCATAAATGCAACCAAAGCAACATAGTCTATGCTCTGTTCCTTCATCTTTCAAATGTTTGTGGTACCATTTCCCACCAAAAGCTACTAAACAAACCCATTCTCTTCTCCTTACCCAACTCCCCCTCCCCTGATTTAAAAGTTACTTATCTGAAAGATTCCAAGCAGTTAAATGGCAATCTGAATACTTATGTTTTCTTCTCATCTCTGTAGGGGTTTCCCAGCAATATTTCCTGGGGCCCCTGCTAGTCATTTTTTGTAAATGACCTACAATGCACTGCAAAGCATGCCAACCTTATCCAATATGCTTATGACTACACCCTGATCTGTTCAGCCCCTACCCTATTAAGACATCAATGGCTTACCTAAGAGTCCTTCTTCTCTTTTGAAACTTGGCTGAACAACTCTCAACTAATTCTAAATCATAAAAAAAAAAAAAAAAATTACTTCTCGCCCCCAGATCTATAGCCTCAGGAAATCGCAACTCACAATAACATCCCTAAACAGAAAAATTGAAATTGTGCCCAGCACCAAATGACTAGACATCACAACTAGTGTGATCGCTTAAAATTTGGTATCCACCTTCAACTAGCTATAATAAAGACAAACTAAAAGCTACGCCTGTTGTACAGAGCTGGACATTTTCTCACTAAATCACTCCAAAAAACTCCTGCCTCAGCTTATTTACTTCCTACTGTCCTCTATTCAGCCTCATTTCTTGCTAAAGCTGCAATAAAAAAAATCATATAATGTTACAATAAAATAGTCAAATTCAACACAAACCAGCCTTATTGAGCCAATCAGTGCATACCCCTCAGGAATTTAAACTGCCTTGAACTAGCTAGCAGTTACTCACAAACTGATACATCAAATGCCTGAATTTAATCAATATTTTACAACTATACTCAACAAACTGATATTTATGCTCAAGGGATAAACTGCTTCTAGCCATAAGTAATTCACATAACTCTGCTGGGGACTCCTTATACACCAAACACATCTCAAAAATCAGGAATTCTGTCCCACACCCACTAAAAGAAATTGAAAACCACTATTCTGAAAAATGGGTGATAAAACTGCACATAGTAAAATCCTGGATATGCCCCTGCTTACTCCCAGTGTGAACCAGGGCAACCTCAATAATCTCCATCACCCCCAAGTATAACTACCCCAATGTGTACTACAGGTTCACCCTCACACCCTTACTATACTTTGCCCCTAACAAGGCACTACTATCTCTTCTTCCTATTTATTCCTCCTCACTTTCTTATCAATAATCTCCCATAAATTCCCATCAATTATCCGTCTTCCTCCACTATCTCTGCCTGCTCTTTTCATCTTAATACCAGAAGACTGCAAAGCCCCTGTAATCATGGCTGAACAAGTAAAGACTGCACTGTCCAAAGCTAAGAATACAGCATCCATGGGACCAGACAACATCCCAGCCTGTGTACTGTGTGAACTACAGAACGAACTGGCACCCCACCTAAGTACCATGTTTAATCATAGCCTCACCTCAGGCTATGTGCCTACTGAATGGTGGACATTGACGGTTATCTCACTCCGCAAAGGGGGTGCCACCACGGACCCCAGAAACTACCACCCAATTAGCCTGATGAGCTTGGTCTGCAAGGCCATGGAATGTATCATCTTGGAGATTATAAACAAAGACATAGGTAACCTCCAAACCTTGGACCCGACTCAGTTCGGGTTTGTAAAAAGTAGATCATGTCTAATAAACCTGATTTCCTTCTTTGAAGCAGTCACTAGAGCTGTAGACGAGGGCAAGGTAGTGCACACAGCCTATCTTGACCTCACCAAGGCTTTCGATACCATCCCCCACTCTGGAATTGTGACATAGGGATTTATACCCAGTTTAGTGAGTTTAGCTATAATTCCAGAATGGGGGATGGTGTCAAAAGCCTTGGCGAGGTCAAGATAGGCTGTGTGAACCACCTTACCCTCGTCTACAGCTTTGGTGACTGCCTCAAAGAAATCGACCAGGTTCAGGGAGGCATGATCTGCCTTTCACAAACCCGAACTGGGTGGGGTCCAGAGTTTGGAGGTTACCAATGTCTTTGTTTATGAATTCCATGGTGATACGTTCCATGGCCTTGCAGACGAGGCTCGTCAGGCTAATAGGGCGATAGTTACCAGGATCAGTGGTGGCTCCCCCTTTGTGGAGTGGGATAACTGTTGCTGTGCGCAATTCAGTGGGCACAAAGCCTGACGTGAGGCTATGATTGAACATGGTGCTTAGGTGGGGACCCAGTTTGTTCTGAAGTTCATGTAAAATGCAGCCTGGGATGTTATCCAGTCCCATGGATGCTGTGTTTTTGGCTTTAGAGAGTGCTGCTTTTACCTGTGAAGTTGTGATTACAGGGACTCTGCATTCTTCCTGTATAGATATGGGCCCTTTAGGGGGGTAAAGTTAGCACTGAACCTATCTGCCAGGATGTTGGCAAAGTCAGTTGGTTCTGTAATTTTTGTACCATTGTGCTGTAACTCAGAGCAGATCTGGATGTTGCAATTGAGATTTTTGACATAGCTATAGAATGCTTTGTGGTTGTCCTTAGAATCAGTGGCAATCTTGTTTTCATAGCTAGCTTTGGAGGATCTTATAAGGGAACTCAGCTTCTTGCTGAGGCTGACCAGGGAGCTCCTCCACTCATGGGATTTTACTCTCTTTTGCAACAATTTCTTCCTTCTGTTGTAGAGTTTGTTTATGGCAGGGGACCACCAGATTGGCTTCCTTTTTTTAGAGGATAGCATCTTGGTTCTGTTTGGGATAGCACGATCCATGCACTCGTGTAAGTGCTTATAGAGTGCATTTGTGTAGGATTCAGCAGTCGTAACTGTATTGTCCATCTGCATGGGTGTCATGAAGTTCACCACGTCTGTCTTAAGAAGCATGAAGTTGGCTTTGGAGAAATTTTTACCGTGGTTTCCTTAATGGGGGGGGGGGGGGTGTATATATATATATATATATATATATATATATATATATATGTGTGTGTGTGTGTGTGTGTGTGTGTTTGTGTGTGTGTGTGTGTGTGTGTGTGTGTGTGTGTGTGTGTGTGTGTGTGTGTGTGTGTGTGTATATATATATATATATATATATATATATATATATATATATATATGCAGGTATACTTTGGAAGATTGAAGTTTCAAAACTTCGAACTTTATAAGATCGAGACCATAAGATTGAAGTTTTGAAACTTCAAACGGTTTAAATGGAGATCATTGTACAGTGTGGAATGGGAAATTTACCGTTCTTGTCACTGTAGTGCAGTCTTGGAGATGGTATATTTAATTTGCAAGGGGTGTGGTGGAATTGTCCCCTTGCATAAACATGAATACATTTATGTTTTATTTTTTTTTTATTGAAGTTTCAAACTTTCAAAACTTTGATGTTATGGTCTCGATCATAAGAAGTTCGAAGTTTTGAAAGTTCGAGCTTCCAAATTAGATCTATGTATGTATATGTATATATATATATATATATATATATATATATATATATATATATATATCTATATATATATATATATATATATATATATGGGTCTACTTTTACCCATTGAAATTCTATTTCACTGAAACATAAACAGATGAACTCTTTTTCGCAAAAGTGCATTTTCACGAAAATGCACTTTTGCGAAATACAAACAAACAAAAAAAAATAATCACAACACGAACCATGTTTATGCAGGGGGGCAAGCCCCCCTGCACCCCCACACCCCAGCTACTTTTATATTCTTTCTCGGAGATCACAGTACAGTGGGGAAAAGGGAATATTCCCTTATCCCTACTGTGCCGCGATCTAAGCAACAGCCCCCTGTTGCTGTTCACTTATTTGCCTTTTCATGAAAGTACATTTTCATGAAAATGCACTTTCACGAAAAGCAGTTCACCTGTTTATGTTTCGTTGAAATGTAATTTCGATGGGTCGAGGTAGACCTATATATATATATATATATATATATATATATATATATATATATATATGTGTGTGTGTGTGTGTGTTTAGCATATCCTTGTCTCTGTAAATATGTTTTTCTCATTTCTTATGTGATCCTATTCACCCAGGATGTGCCTGGAAATGGTCCATTGAGATCAGTGCACTGCCTCAGTAAACAAAAATAAATAAATAAATAAAACTGCAAATTGCTTACATTCATTAACTGAAAGGAGCAGCAGAGTGTATATGTTTAGCGATTGCAGTTTCTTTAAAGGATATATGTTTGTGAGTTTATGTATATGGTTACTGTGCTGAAAACTGAATGCTAAGTGCTGAAATTCTTTACCTACTTCCATTTTCCCTTTATAGGCATTGAAAAGTTTAAAGGTCCTTACTTTCACAGTAGAGATTACAAGTCACCCTTAGACTTTGAGGGAAAGCGAGTCACAGTGATCGGGCTTGGAAGTTCTGGAGGCGACTTGTCTGTTGAAATCAGTCGTACAGCTTCACAGGTAATGTGTCTGTAGTTGTGCCAGTGCATGAGGACACACCTTTGTGATCCCCTCTTCAGATAAACGAACAGATTTTGCATTGTTTGAAAATATACGTAAAGATGCAAATTGGTAAACTTGGTAGATGCAAAGGTCATGCTCTATGTACACAGGATACTGTTTAGGCCTACAGTTATTCAGAGCAGTTTCAGTACAGCAACCTCCATATATTGTGTCATTGTTGTGGTAGGCAGTATCATAACAGTAAAATGTGTACATTTGTATCTAATGGTAGATCTGAGGAGGAGAAATAGAACAGAACTGTATGCTTCTGACTACTACCTTCAGGAGAAGTTATGCTTCCATAATCTGTTGTGTGTGAAGCAAAAATTGAGAGTACAGCATCAGCAAACCACAGCTAAGGGGGGTGCAGTACGAATTAGATTTTAAAACAACGTTCACATCTTTATCCAGATGTCTGCATTCTTTTGTCAAATCTTGTTTACGTTTGCTTATAATTGCAGATTTCAGAATTACTGTCAACGTTTGAATTTTTGAGACTTTCTTCAAGTGATACTTTCTGGTTTGGACTCTGTCATGTTTTAAATATTGCCCATAGGCATCTTCTTCTTAGGTTGCAAAACACCACTTAAACCAGATACTTTGAAAAACAGGAGTCACTTAGCTTCTCAAGTCATTTAGTTTCTGTCTTTGCTACCTAGTTTATTCACTTTGAAACAAAACTACAAAGGAAAAGAGCTATACATTTCCAAAGAAATATTAAGTTTGCAGCCCCAGAATGGGAGAAAAGACAGAAGGTATAAGTGTCAATACAGTAAAAGAACTGTGAATTCCTAGAGATTCAGTAGGTGGATAAGATCAAACAGATACATTGCTTTATTTTCATTAGCCAAAAGACTTACAATGCAATAGGCAAAGTTATCTTAGGGCCAGGAAGTCAAATCCCTAAAAAGAAGTATTATAAGATTTAATTTAACCAACATGATGTGCACTGAGGAAGCTAAACAGGACAGAAATAACACATTAGGTAAGAGTTGTGTTGTGCTTTCTTCTAGACATACGTAGTAACATAGGTACCATCTTGTAGAAAGGAGTATACACTCAAACTTTTTCCATTTTACCTACTTGTCCTCCTCTACATACCTCTAAAGATCGCCTCTGAACAAGACTTAAAGGCTGTCTCGGAGGTAAATTCCAGTAGTTCTGTGGGTCCTGACAATGCTACAGTGTGCCTTCTTGTCAGAATGTAACTGTCCCACAGCCCCACTCCTAAATCTGTTATCCTCAGCCCCACAGCTAGTCTCATGCCAGACACAGTGGTAACCCCCCTGGCAACTACAGACCAATAAGCCTTACTGGCCTTATCTGTAAGATAATGGAACTTACCATTATGGATCTAATAAACAAAGACATTGGCAGCCTGCAGTCCCTCCAGCCAAACCAATTTGGGTTTATGAAGGGCAGATCCTGCTTGCTTAACCTAGCTGACATCATCTAATATGGTACTAAGGCATTGGATGAGGATGTCTGTGCATGCAGCGTCTCCAGTCCTGGCCAAAGCCTTTAATGCCATTTTGCACTTGAGCATTATAGACAGATAAATCAAGCTAAATATAAACCATTATGTAACCGCTGCATAGTTTATTGCCTCAAAGACAGAATCCATCAGATTAGGAATGGAGGCACAGTTTCATTTAGAAGACTCCTTACTACTGGGGTTCCCCGGGGCTCAGTACTGGGGATGCTCTTATTTAAAAAAAAACTGATGTTAAGGGTCTTTGGAGGACGATGATGATTGCAAACTGAAGTCAAGCAACAAGTCATCAGGATACCCAGATTCTACAAAATAATGACTGGCACAACAACCACTACCTAAAACTAAATGCAAAAAAAGTGTAGTGTTGATCCCACTAGGTAACAATTACCCATGTGTCTACCATATGCAAACACCCCTACTCAAAACTGATGCAGCCAATAAGTATCTAAACACTTTTGTAGACAACAAACTGTCCACTGCCCGCCATGTGATATCCAAGGTAGACAGAAAATCCTTCTACCTAGCCCAGCAGATTGCCAAAGACATATCTTCCAGGTCTAAGGGTGTATCATGACTCTGTTCTCTTCCCCCGTTAGGCCCATAATAGAATGTTATGATTCCTTTGGCATGTACCTGACCAGGCACACTGACCCTTCATTTTAAACTGAGGAGTTCCCCAGTCCTTTTCAAATGCAGCTATACCTCTCAACCTTTTAGTGCAAAAAATCTGGACAAAGCCTAACAAAATGGGGTGGGGGACAAGGGCCCAAAAATAGGGACATATTTTAAATATTGCCCTTAGAAAGTTGCTGTAGTAACATAGTTTGTTTTAACATACATTTTCTGAAGGATTTGAATTCTGAAACTCAAATATATGTCATTATTTAGTGACTTCAATTGTTTAATGAAATTTTGGAAAGTCAGAGGATGCCTGAGGAGTGGAGAAAAGGTTTTTTGGTACCTATCTTTAAGAATAAGGGTGATGTGCAGAGCTGCAGTAACTACAGAGTGATAAAATTGATCAGTCACAGCTTGAAGTTACGGGAAAAAGTATTGGAAGCTAGGTTAAGAAGGGAGGTGATGATTAGTGATCAGCAGTATGGTTTCATGCCAGAAAGAGCACTACAGATGCAATATTTGCTCTGAGAGTGTTGTTGGAGAAATACAGAGAAGGTCAGAAGGAGTTGCATTGTGTCTTTGTGGACTTAGAGAAAGCATATGACAGGGTGCCTAGAGAGGAGTTGTGGTATTGTATGAGGAAGTCGGGAGTGGCAGAGAAGTATGTAAGAGTGGTACAGGATATTTACAAGGGTAGTGTGACATTGGTGAGGACTGCGGTGGGAGTGACAGATACGTTTAAGGTGGAGGTGCGGTTACATCAAGGATCAGCTCTGAGCCCTTTCTTATTAGCAGTGGTGATGGACAGGTTGACAGATGAGATTAGACAGGAGGCCCCGTGGACTATGATGTTTGCAGATGACATTGTGATATGTAGTGAGAGTAGGGAACAGGTTGAGGAGACCCTGGAGAGGTAGAGATATGCTTTAGAGAGGAGAGGAATGAAGGTCAGCAGGGCTAAAACAGAATATATGTGTGTAAATTAGAGGAAGGGTAGAGGAATGGTGAGGATGCAGGGAGTAGAGTTGGTAAAGGTGGATGAGTTTAAGTACTTGGGATCAACAGTTCAGAGTAATGGTGAGTGTGGAAGAGAGGTGAAGAAGAGAGTACAAGCAGGGTGGAATGGGTGGAGAAGAGTGTCAGGAGTGATTTGTGACAGATGGGTACCAATAAAAGTGAAAGGGAAGGTCTACAAGAGGGTAGTGAGACCAGCTATGTTATATGGATTGGAGACGGTAGCATTGACGAAAAGGCAGGAGTCAGAGCTGGATGTGGCAGAGTTAAAGATGTTAAGATTTGCACTGGGTGTGACTAGGATGGATAGAATTAGGAATCAGTATATTAGAGGGTCAGCTCAGGTTGGACAGTTTGGAGACAAAGCAAGAGAGGCGAGATTGCGTTGGCTTGGACATGTGGTGAGGAGGGATGCTGGGTATATTGGAAAAAGGATGCTAAGGATGGAGCTGCCAGGTAAGAGGAAAAGAGGAAGGCCTAAGATAAGGTTTATGGATGTGGTGAGAGAGGACATGCAGGTGGTTGGTGTGAAAGAGCAAGATGCAGAGGACAGGAAGAAATGGAAACAGATGATCCGCTGTGGTGACCCCTAACGGGAACAGCCGAAAGAAGATGATGATGACTTAGTGACTTCAATTCTCAGATCATCAAATTTTCCAGAAAAACCACAAATTTTATGAGGAAAAGACAAAAAATATGAGCCAAAAATGTAGACATTCTGCAAAAATCTGGTCAGTTGAGGGGTATGAATTATGCAGCTTTGATAGGAAACTTTAAATACACCCCTGTTGCAGCCCCACAATTCCTTATGGATGTTGGAAAGAAGCAGTGGAAATTGTACTGACTAAGCTACAAATGATCTTCCCGATCAACTACCTTGAATTAAGCGATGAACCTGTGAACGTATGCCTTACTTCAGTTCTACTGGAGTAATTAATACAATCGCCAGTAGATGGCAACAGAGACCACATACTTTAATTGAATTAGGCAAAACAGCTTGAAATGAAAGGCACATTCTGAACAATCAGCTTCAATCCGTAATTCATTCCCCAAAGAGATTAGTCAGCTCAGAAGATTCAAAGCATAAAAATGTGTCACTGATCATTTTATTTTTTCTGACCTTGTTATTTAATTCTTCTGGGTTGCCCTGAGCATCAGCTCTCCACCCTGTACCTCAAACACATTGGGGTTTATTGCCTTGTAGTCTGCACATCTGGTCAGGTATGTGTGTCCTGTCATCACATGTTTTTTTTTCTTGCAGCCATGAAGAATTTGACTTGTAAGGACACTTTATTCATACTAGGAGTACAAGAGTTTGGGTCTAATCCTCTGCGATCCATGGCAGTTGGGGGTAGCAGTCATGGAGCAGAATGAAGAATGAAATTTGAACCTTTCTTTGTTGCAGTTTGGAGAGGAATGAATAATGTTCCATCCTCTTTCTTAATACAGACACATATGATATCCACTGAGGCCAGACAAGGCTGCACAAAATTTACTAACCAGCCTTCCCACCCCATGTGCATACCTATCAACCTCTTAGAGCAAGAAATCCGGACAAAGCCATAACTAATGTGAGGTCAGAGGCCCACAAAAGACACACTTTTTAATTATTGCCCCTATAAACTTAGAAAGTTGATAGAATAACATATTTTGCATTAACGTGAATTTTCTGACGTGTATGAATTCTGAAACTCAAATATCTGCCATTATTTTCTGACTTCATTCTTTGGTGATTTGCCAGAATACCAATAAGTTTATGAGGAAAAGACCAAAAATATAAGGCAAAAATCTGGGCATTATATGAAAATCTGGACAGGTGAGAGGTATGCCCGTCTGTCTTTCAAGAAGTGTGCCTTTCCTGTCCAGCTGTTGTTCAAACACCTAGCCCTGCCCAAAAAACACTAACAGAGTAACAATTTTATGATATGATAAAAAATACTTAAAACCAGATTAAAATAAAGAGCTTAAACCTGATAGTTGTTCATGGAAATCAGAAAATTCTTTAAATAAGGAATATTAGAAAACTTAGTAGAAAAGGCCCACTGGATAAAAATTAATATACAAGAAGTGAAAGGGTTAGGATGTAACTCAGTATATATAATTATAAACGGGTATGGGCTTATGTAGCTCATCTGCATGTTAATAAGCATAGCAGATATGTAGCTTCTGAGACCTGTGCTGCTCTCAGACATGCGCTGTACTGGTCAGCCCACACATGTGCTCGTAGCACAATTACAAGTATGTTACATTGTGCAAGCTAAAATACAAGTCTGTTGTACACATACAATGGTATCCCAAATCATTGTCATGGACTGGAAGCCGAATGAGACAGATAGTTCTATGAGTGAGACATTAAGGCCTTTTTAAAAGACCATAGAAAAAACATGCTGGACTTACAGTTTCAACACTGAGCTAATGGTTTTGTAATTATCTGAAACCATCTGTTAATTGTTAAGCTTCATCTAATTGTGAGTTTATTAATCACGAACATTATGTTTTCTGAGTATCATTCTTAACTGTGGTTTAGTGATGTCCAAGGGAAAGAGAATTCATTCATGAGCAAACACAACTACTTTACAGAAACAAGTGAATGAAATAAAGCATATAATTGAGTCATTTGCGGTTTTTATTCAGTACTCCAATCTCTGGCTTTTTGGTAGTCCTTTTCTTTTCCCTGTGGGCTACCTATATGTGGAACAAAGATCAGCTAAAACCAGTCTCAACCATTTTCCATTTTTCAATCTATTATTTATTTAGTTACTATTTGTTTACAAGGAAAGTCTGACTAGGAATGAGCATACCTCTCAACTGTACACATTTTCACAGAATGTCTAGATTTTTGCCTCATATTTTTGATCTGTTTTTCATAAAAAAATGTGGTTTTCTGGCAAATTAGCGGTGAATCATTAAAGACTGAAGTTAGAAAATAATGATAGACATTTGAGTGTCAGACTTCATACCCTCCAGAAAATTCATGCTAATGCAAAGCCTGCTATTCTACCAACTTTCTAAGTTTGTAAGAGGAATATTTAAAATAATTGTCCCTGTTTTTGGGCCCATTTCCCACTTTTATTTATGGCTTTGTCCAGATTTTTTGTTCTAAGGGGTCGAGAGGTATGGGAACAAGACAATTTTCAGCAGAGGCCCAGGGAGAAATGCTTCAGATGCATGTCTTTGTAATGTGGGAGGAAACTGGAGCACTTGTAGGAAATCCACACAAATGCAGGGAGGACATGCGGACTCTGCACAGAAGGCACCCCAGCTGAGAATCAAGCCGGAGAACTTCTTGCTGTGAAGGAACAATGCAAACCGCTGCACCACTGTGCTATCCACTGTGTTATGGAGGATTAGGCAATTATGTCCACTTTCCCTACTACCTTTTGCTCTGTCAACTGAGTTATTAGATAATAAATTAAAGATGCACACTGTTATGTCCCATTCAACATTCCGAAACATCAATATTCTGGAGGGAAAGATTAACTGTGTTGAATTGCAGTTATGTCGACATACTCAATTCATTTATTTATTGGGAAAGCCCGACTTGGAACAAAGCTGATTTTCAGTGGAGGCCTGGGGAGAAATGCTCCAGGCACATGTCTTTGTAAAGTGGGAGGAAACCGCAGCACCCACAGGAAACCCACACGAATGGAGGTAGGACATGCAGACTTCACACAGTAGGCATCCCAGCCAAGAATCAAACCAGAGAACCTCTTGCTGTAAGGTGACAGCGCAACCAGTACATCACTGTGCCGTCCAATGGCAGCACAAATAGATCATCATTATGCACATTGACACACCACTATGCATGTGATAAGCATTAATCTCAGTGCATACAAGTACTGTATTTAAATAAACAAACCTGAACAAAACATTGTTTCTTGCAGGGGAGAAGGTTCCTCTCCACCCCCCACACCCCCTGCCAATTATATATACTAACACTGAGGCTGCACAATCCCTGTGGAAAGGGAATATTCCCCAACCTGGGGACTGACCACATGTTTAGTTGAACAAATTGCGATGACTAAACAGGTGTCAAACAAAGTACCTTTCAACAAGATGAATGGTAACTATATATACATATAGATAGATATAGATGTAGATATAGATATAGATGTGTGTGTGTGCGTGTATAAAAAGGTGAGGAAGATAAGGTCAAGTCTAGGAAACACTGAAGTGGAAGGGTGATTAGCAATGATGAAAATGTATTTGGAAGACAGATGTTAACATTGACAGAAGAATATCAAGTAATTATAGCTTTAATACTGGTATTTTTAGCCTCCATGCATATTATCAGCATGATAACAAGACTGTACAACATTGTGGGGGCTTATGGTAGTAAACGTGATTTGCACTAGGAAATGCAATAAGGTGGAAAGGGGATTAACAGGTCAGGGTGTGAGGTGAAAGGAGTAAGAATAATGTGAAATGTTAAAGGTGTAATTACTCATTTGTGTGCTACAGTGTCTTGTTGAGGTGGAGACATGGTGATGTGAGGAATGGCTCTGCTGAGTTTCAAGTTTAAAGGCACCATATGGAATGTACCTATCAGCTGCTAATATGTTACAATGTACAATGTGGGAGACTATGGATGACACTTCAGGGGTTGTCACTTTACCTGGTACAGTGGGAGAGCTGCATAGCATGGTATTATTGCAGAAAGGCAATCCTGTACTGCATATTGAGGATTACCTGTATCATTTGAAATAAATCCAAAGGATACCTGGTACAGTGGGAGAGCTGCATAGCATGGTATTATTGCAGAAAGGCAATCCTGCACTGCATATTGAGGATTACCTGTATCATTTTGAAATAAATCCAAAGGAAGGTGTTACTGGTGCTGTAACCTGAAATTTACTTCTAAGTGTAAAGGGCAGGTTACGCAGGTTATTAAACTTCTAACTTCCCAGGGTGACCAGTTGATTAGAGCCACACCCCATAATCATTATCCTGGGGGATGTGATTTTGACCATGATACTGTTTTTCAGGAGGTGAGGACATGGACTTTGGCTTTCCATAATTTTTCCATGTGAGGTTGCCAGTAAAGTAGTTGAACATACATCTGAGCAGGTTGCAGTGAATATGCCTTGTAGGAAGGTGGTGTGCCAGATGGCGAATCATATATGATGCAAAGCTGTTTCTACTGGTAAGCATTCTCTTTCTAATATATTAGAAATTTCTCCAGAACACTGGCCTTCGCGACATGGGTAATATATTTATAAGAACATTGAGGGTGAGAGGGCAAGGGCTCACATACTTATGTTACCTACATTGGGCCATGCTCGAGACCTGTCCATGTGTCAAATGGTCAATGGGATGTATCTCATTAATTGCCAAGCAATGCAACAGTTATATCTGATAAACTGATACGTGACTGTGGAAAGGAGAACAAAGGGCTTGCCTTATGTAACAGTGGGAATGATATCAAAATCTTTCCAGTTCTACAGGATTTTTTGGAAAATTGTGTTGAGGACATTTTCTGTGCTACTTGTGGCAACATTTCTACTTGCTTTGGATATATTTGAGATGTTTGCTGAGTTGTCACCATGTTTTTTATGTTTTGCAAGTGGGCTGTTGAACTCCCTCTGCTCTCAGTAAGATTATAAAATTTGCAACACAGTTTTCATCAGTGCCACTGTTGTGCACTATATTCCCTCACAGTTTTCACCAGTGCCACTGTTGCTCACTATATTCCCTCTTACATTCTGGTCTCTGTATGATGTCCATACGTCTTGCCTTCCATGGACACAGAATCTTGTAGAGGGCTGGAACAAACATTTTAAATGTCTGCCTGGTAAACATACTGTTGATCTGGGTGCAGTCATACATCGTCGAGAGTGTGAGCAGGCTAAGGTGGACAAAATGAATGTTCAACTGTCATCTGGAAGATGTTTTAGCATTAGGCATTTGCTGTGAAGGAGAAGGCTTTCCAATATTTATTGTGGAACAGGTCCTACTTCTCAAATCTTGAAGTGGCTTCAGCAGATATCTCTGCATATTATGTGTTGAGATTTCTGTATCAAATGTCTATTCAGTTTGCATGGACATGCTGTGCTTGAATAAAGTATGGTTTTGATTTTTTGATATTTTGTGTCGGATGTTTTTGAGGTTTTCTTTTTTCTTTGTGTGATGTTTTGGTCTGCAAACTTTGCTTGGTGATGTATAAAGTCCTTTATATATATATATATATATATATATATATATATATATATATATATATATATATATATATATATATATATATATATATATATATATATATATATATATATATATATATATATATATATATATATATATATATATATATATATATATATATATATATATATATATATACATACATATATACATATTCACACATATATATATGTAAATATATATATATATATATATAAATAGATATATATATATATATATATATATATATATATATACAGACACACACATATGTATATATATATATATATATATATATATATATATATATATAGATAGATATATATATATATATATATATATATATATATATATATATATATATATATATATGTGTGTATTTTCTGGGTGTATGTTTCTTTATCAAAAAAGTAGAAAGACCAGCATACAATGGCACCAAAAAATTATTTAATAAAAGTATTCTTAAACAACAAACCGGTTTCGGCTGAATGAATACAAAGCCTTCATCAGTGTGAAAAAGCAGCAAATTAAAATACAAAAAGAAAAAGACGTGATCAATTAGAGATGCTCATTAGGTCCTGGTTTAAAGAGACCTCCTAATTTAACAATCCATTTTTTCTCCATAGTGTTTAACAAATCATGCCAACCCAATTCATTATTCCTGGGTCTCATGATTTTATCAATAATAGTGAAATTTAAATAAGCATTTTTGTGTGACAGGGTATGCTTTTAAAGGACATTAGTTTCTTTGTGGTGTTTTATCTCACTAAGGTGTTCAGATATTCTGAATTTTAGAGGTCTGGAAGTTTGACCTATGTAGAAAGCTGAGCAGTTACAATTAGCTAGGTAAATCACCCAATCAGAAGTGCAATTGGCAAAAAATCTAATGTCGTAGACTTGAGGGGTGTTTTGACTGCTAAAACTTTTAGTTTTCAATAACCTGGGACAATGGACACAATGGCCGCAAGGATGGCAACCAATTAAAGGCTCACCTGAGAAAGTGGTTTGAGTTGATTTTGTATTGAGAGATTGCCCATGTTTGAAATGATTAAAAAATGCAGCAAGATTTTTGCCTTTCCGGAATGAGAAAAGACATCTGTCACCCAACAGTTCACTCACTCTAGTATCACATGTCAAAATATTCCAGTGTTGTTGTACAATATTCATTAATGCCTTGGTGTTACGTCCATAGGTGGTAATTAGTCTTGGTGGCCCACCCCCTCTGTCGACCTTTTCTTTATAAAGAAGAAGGTTATCATGCTCCATGTTATCTATCACATGTTCCGTGTGTATGACTTGATCCAGTTTGTAACCTCTGTCCCTGAATCTAAGTAATAAATCATCCCTAAAATGTCTATAGGTGTTGCTGTTGGAACAAATGCATTTCATTCTCATAAATTGAGATTTAGGGATATTCTTACAGATATGGGGTGGATGAAAGCTGGTGGCATGGAGAAGCGAATTGTTTTCGGGAAATTTCCGGTAGACTTCAGTGGTCAATGTATGGTCAGGTGCTCTCGAGACCAAAACATCCAAAAAAATGTTTGTTTTTATCATAGTTGACCATGAATTCAATTCCCCATTTATTCTCATTTAAATATGTGATGAATTCCAAAAGGTATTCCTTGTCCTATCTCCACACCAGCCAGCAATCATCCAAGTATCTTCTCCAGATATCCATTTCTTCTATATATAAGTTATGGGAGTTATCATAAATAATCTGTTCTTCAATATAAGCCATAAATAAAGCGGCATATATTGGTGCAAAAGATGCTCCCATAGCGGTACCTTTTATCTGTAAGAAGCAATTGTCCCGATAGAAAAAGATATTCTTTGTGAGCACATGTTCGGTCAGACACAGTAACAAAGTATTGAAACCAGGTTTGTACATTTCTGTTTTGTTTAACCAATATTCTAAGGCTTCTAACACTGCCCATTGTGGAATATTGGTATAAAGAGATGTGACATCTAATGTACACAACAACCAGTCTGGTTCTAATTGTGCTTCAGAAATAATCTGAAGAAATTCTGTGGTGTCCCTGATACGTGCTCTAACACATTTGAGGAGTGATTGCAAATATTTGGTAAGGAAAAGGGACAGAGGTTCAGTGAGTTAGTTTCTACCAGAGACAATGGGTCTGCCAGGGGGATTCTTTGGATCTTTATGTATTTTCGGCAGAAAATATATCTATTGTGGACATGGGTTGGTTATTGTTAGTTGTATTTTGGTATTATTACTAATAATACCCTCTTCTACTGCTGAAGAAAGGAATTCATCATTTTTTTGTTTAAAGAAGGGGGTGGGGTCAATGCTAAGATGGGTGTAGTAACATGCATCAGACAACTGTCTGTTGTCTTCTTTGTCATACTGATGCCAATTTTGTACAACTACAGCTCCACCCTTATCGGCCCCTATTATGACTAACTCATGGTTATTGGCTAACTTAATGATATTGTCCATGGATGTTTTGGATATATTATTCGCCAAGGGATTGTGTTTCCTAAACTGAAAGTGAAGATCCTTGATGATGGCATTTTGAAATAAGGACACCTTCTGATTCATAGGGGGTATAAAAGAAGACTTGTGATATTTAAAGTCATCAGTGTACACAGAATACCTTTTGGAATTCATCACATATTTAAATGAGAACAAATGGGGAATTGAATTCACGGTCAACTATGACAAGAACAAAATTATTTTTTGGATGTTTTGGTCTCTAGAGCACCTGACCATACATTGACAACTGAAGTCTACAAGAAATTTCCCAAAAACAATTCACTTCTCCATGCCACCAGCTTTCATCCACCCCATATCTGTAAGAATATCCCTAAATCTCAATTTATGAGAATGAAATGCACCTATAGACATTTTGGGGATGATTTATTACTTAGATTCAGGGACAGAGGTTACAAACTGGATCAAGTCATACACACAGAACATGTGGTAGATAACATGGAGCATGATAATCTTCTTCTTTATAAAGAAAAGGTCGACAGAGGGGGTGGGCCACCAAGACTAATTACCACCTATGGACGTAACACCAAGGCATTAATGAATATTGTACAACAACACTGGAATATTTTGACATGTGATACTAGAGTGAGTGAACTGTTGGGTGACAGATGTCTTTTCTCATTCCGGAAAGGCAAAAATCTTGCTGCATTTTTTAATCATTTCAAACATGGGCAATCTCTCAATACAAACTCAACTCAAACCACTTTGTCATGTGAGCCTTTAATTAGTTGCCATCCTTGCGGCCATTGTGTCCATTGTCCCAGGTTATTGAAAACTAAAAGTTTTAGCAGTCAAAACACCCCTCAAGTCTATGACATTAGATTTTTTTGCCAATTGCACTTCTGATTGGGTGATTTACCTAGCTAATTGTAACTGCTCAGCTTTCTACATAGGTCAAACTTCCAGACCTCTAAAATTCAGAATATCTGAACACCTTAGTGAGATAAAACACCACAAAGAAACTAATGTCCTTTATAAGCATACCCTGTCACACAAAAATGCTTATTTAAATTTCACTATTATTGATAAAATCATGAGACCCAGGAATAATAAATTGGGTCGTCATGATTTGTTAAACACTATAGAGAAAAAATGGATTGTTAAATTGAGAGGTCTCATTAAACCAGGACTTAATGAGCAACTCTAATTGATCACGTCTTTTTCTTTTTGTATTTAAAATATTTCTTAATTTGCTGCTTTTTCACACTGATGAAGGCTTTGTATTCATTCAGCCGAAACCGGTTTGTTGTTTAAGAATACTTTTATTAAATAATTTTTTGGTGCCATTGTATTCTGGTCTTTCTACTTTTTTGAAATGCCCTTCCTATACTGAGACCTTGCAGCTGCCGTACTCGCAGAGTCTTCCGTAGTTTCAGTTCTTTATCAAAAAAGCAATATTGAACTGCAACTTACAGAATGCACTTTCAAAAACAACAGTAAAATCTTTTTTGCAGGTGTGAAGGCCTTGCTGTACCCCACACTTCCTGCATATTATATATACCAAATCTGGGGCTCACACTACAGTGGGGAAAGGGAAAATTGCCCGATTCTTACCGTACTGCAATGTCGTACATGAGCAAAGCCAGTATGTTCAATGACCTGATTTTTGATCAGCTGTACCGGCTTCTTTTTGGCTTTGACAAGTTGTTGTTTGGCAACTTGTCTGCCACCCATCGCTCCTGTGCAGAAAGACAGAATCCCATATAAATCAGAAACCAGTACAAAGTCCAGGGCATTTGGACTTAACCACATATGCACAGATTTGCTTTCACCTGCCCCTGCTGAAGAGATTGCTGCTAGGGCTTTCCCAGCTATAATGACATTGTGAAAGTATATAGATCTAGGCGATGGAAACA
The DNA here is from genome assembly GCF_019279795.1 of Protopterus annectens. NCBI lineage: Eukaryota > Metazoa > Chordata > Ceratodontiformes > Protopteridae > Protopterus > Protopterus annectens. The sequence goes on from NC_056744.1 coordinate 346,920,602, forward strand.
TCCAGTCAATCCATTCTTAAAGAAGCAACTTCTGGACACATTTCTGTCTATTACAAAGTTAGTTAATTGTGAAATGCATGCTTATTCATTTTTGCTGCTCAGACTGGGCTATGCTAATTGATTCAGACACGAGCTTGCATCGTTGTGTTTACTACTTCTTATAGTAGAAATAGGTGAAGAAATGGAGCTGTAATATATTTGACGCCACTATAAAAACAGCAGTGCATTTCCTGCACTAAGTATCTATTGGAATTTGTTCATTGCCTAGTTATCCCCCACCTAACCTAATTTTCATTTTCCATTCAGCTTCCCTAGATTGGCACTTGGTATGAAAACAGTTCTCTGAAAGTTTATGCTTGATGTTTAATTTACAGGAATTTCATGGTACATTGCAATAATTGTCATTTTCCTAAAATCCAGTAATGGTAGTGTATAACAGACATCATCCTGGTTCTCCAAGACTCCAAAGGGCTAGAGGTTCTAGTACACTGCACTGCATATACTGCATTCTTGCCTCATCACAGTAAATGAAATGATGGTTTAAAAAAGATTATTATTAAAAAGAAAAAAACGACTGCAGACGTCACAGTAGTGTTAAATTGCACTGCACCTTTTCACAGTGTTACATCTCTAACCAATATAAACTCCATACATGTAAGCATATAATACCATTCTAAAAGACATATTTATTTACTTATTATTTTTGTTGCATACTATTGTAAGATATGCTACTTAATTACATGTAGTCTAGATGGCTGGATTAATATGCAAAGCAAAGCACAGCAGACAGGCTGTTGTCAGAATTGTCAGACAGTAAAACTACACCAGAAAGAGAGGTTAACAGTAATATTAACACTACAGACCAGATTTCTGTGAGCATTTTGTAATCATAATTTTTCTTTACAACTTTTGAGCAGGTGTTTCTAAGCACAAGAAGAGGTGCATGGGTAATAAATCGAGTCTCTGACAATGGCTATCCTCTTGATATGTCAAGCACTTCTCGATTTTCTAATACCATCAACCATTTGTTGCCACATTCTCTGCTGTGCAGTTTGCTGGAAAGAAAGCTGAACAAAAGATTCAACCACAAGAACTACGGCCTACAACCCAAACACAGGTAAGATATTCTCGCACTGTGAGACTGTTATTGCTTTGAATCATATTACAATTCACAACAGTGTATTTGTGTTAATTTAGTTAAATTCCCTTCCATCTTACACTGTACTGACTATTGGAAGGGTCTCATAACCGAGTTCTGATCTGGGGTTTAGTTTCACTCATAGTGGCTTAATGGCAGCCTCTGCCCTGACTGAATGTTTGAAGATAACCTTAGTGCAGGTAATGTGGTGATGAGGTTCATAGCTTTAACTCCACTATGTTAGAATTGCATTCTCTGTAAAACTCCACTCAACTTCAACCTCTTCAACTGTAACTTGATTTATTATTTTGTTGTGCTGTGTGGTTATTTATGTTTGTTAACCAGGTAGATGGAGTGGTCCAAAGACACGTTTCAACTATGACCCAGGCCCAAGGTAGAATAATTTTTTGAGATTTAACTTATAGAAAGCAATGACAACTTGGGACAAGTATACAGTGGAAACAAGGTACATTACTAAGAGTACAAACTGATGCATGAAATTAACAGAGAGAGAGAGAGAGAGAGAGAGCATCCTTATAGTCTGATTGCTTTCTAACAAAAATAGATGAATAACTGTCTAAAGGTTAGTAGCATCATTAAACAAGGAATGCTGCTGCATGCAGGGACCTCAGATTATGTATGTGGGCAGAAGACGAAGGAGCCCAGCCAGAAGGTTTATACGTTAATGTGCATCTCTACAACTCAGACAGAGGGTTTATACATTAATGTGCATCTCTACAGCTCAGACAGAGGGTTCATACATCAATGTGCATCTCTACATCTCAGACAGAGGGTTCATACGTTAATGTGCATCTCTGCAGCTCAGACAGAGGGTTCATACATTAATGTGCATCTCTACAGCTCAGACAGAGGGTTCATACGTTAATGTGCATCTCTACAGCTCAGACAGAGGGTTCATACATCAATGTGCATCTCTACATCTCAGACAGAGGGTTCATACGTTAATGTGCATCTCTACAGCTCAGACAGAGGGTTCATACGTTAATGTGCATCTCTACAGCTCAGACAGAGGGTTCATACGTTAATGTGCATTTCTACAGCTCAGACAGAGGATTCATAACTTTAGTGCATATCTCTACAGCTCAACCAGATGGTTCATAAGTTACTGCACATCTCTACAGCTCAGACAGAGGGTTCATACGTTAATGTGCATTTCTACAGCTCAGCCAGAAGGTTCATACTTTAGTGCATATCTCTACAGCTCAGCCAGATGGTTCATAAGTTACTGCACATCTCTGCAGCTCAAAAAGAGGGTTCATACATTAATGTGCATCTCTACAGCTTGGCCAGAGGGTTCATACATTAATGTGCATCTCTACAGCTCGGCCAGAGGGTTCATACGTTAATGTGCATCTCTACAGCTCAGACAGAGGGTTCATATATTAGCCCTTACCTCCAAAGAATTTGCATTCATATAAGAAGGAAAGATGTTTTTTTTCAGTTTCACTTAAAAACTGGACATAGTGGGTTCATTATGAACTATTGCCAGGAACTGGTCCCAGCAAGATGGGAATACTTTGGGAATACCTTGAAAAATGCCTTTTCACCAGTGGCCGGACCAGACACTGAGTTTGCTATGGTTTGGGCATTTTTGTTGCTTGATGTAGCATCTAATCTTAATGGAAGGTCTGTCATGTCGGGGGGGGGGGGAGTACCACTGGCTGTATGGTGCCATCTGATCAGAGCATAAATGAAATATGTCTATGGTTTGTCAGAATTGCTCATTTTCACTTCAGTTTCTTAGTATTTGATTTAGACATTTTAACTCTGTCTTCCTGCATACACCAAATGTCTGCAGTGATTAAATATAATTTTATCTGAAAATAAAAACATCTTTGCCCCATTCCCACTTCCTTGTCTTGAGAAAAAAAAAACACCCTTTTGAATATCCCAGTAATATCATGATTCCAGATATGGAAATCTCTTCCAGGTTCTTTACTTTAGGCCTGTAGATATAGATACTTAGAACATATTGCAGATAATAGTTTTGGTAGAACACGCAACATACATAGTGCTTAATTCAGTTTAAATGATCATTTTAAATTAAGTGCCTAAATTCTCTGGAGACAGACAGATCTTGACTGAGATAATTTTCTCAACAGTCAAGTTTTAATGAGGACTTGTGGATAATCCTGCCTTTGTATAGTTGTCACAGAAGGAACTGGGTAATTTCCTTACCCTGAAGGAGCTGACATAAAGGTGGGGTTCGGCTAAGAGGGCACTGAGTGAATGAACATGCTCCAGAGTCCTGGGAGGGTACGAGGGAATAGTCTTTTCCTAAAATGCCATTCAGCTTATTCCTTGCAGGACACTGGAAGAGTGATTATATCCTATGGCATTCAGTTTAGTGGGACTGGGGAATCACCCTGACAGAGGCAGAGGGTAGAAATGAGTTTCTGGGAATGGACAAGAAAAGTGACCCTGTCTCCTGGACTTCTTTCTAAGAAAGATTAAGGGAGTGACGGGTGTAGTTTTAGGATTCGGTGAGTGGGGAATGGGTGCAGATCTGGCCACTAGTAGATAGTGTACAAAAGAACAGTAGTAAATTATGTGACCCAAAGCAGCTCTTTTGGGAGGCGGCTGGCAGTGGTTGAAGTCCAATGGAATGGGATAGCCCGAATGGTTCTGCTAGGCAACACTGAGCCATAGCTGCATCACAGGTAGTCATACTAGAAGGTATATGATGAAAAGGCGCTTTTAGGATGTCCTGCGCTGTCCACAGGACAGGGCAGGAAGCTTTTTCTCTCTGAAGTGGCAATGCAGAACCAAGGATTCAGAAATGGAAGACGTTTCTATGAGGTGAAATGAATTATTAAAACTAACCCCATGTAAGGATTGGGAAAGAGCCTGGAATACCCACTCCTTAAAGTGTAAGGCTGACAAGAATCTGTCAACAGCTGCATACAAAGAAAGTGGGATCCTGCATTTACAGTAGGTCAGCCGCTTGTCAGTTATGTAGGCCTTGCTTTTTATACTTCCCCAACTTCTCACCCCAGGGGATGTGGTCAGGTCATAAACAAACCTTCCTTATAGGTTCATGCGTTTGTACTAGGCTAACAGCCCTGGAGCCTTTACAGAGCACTTCTATGGGCTAGGCTTGTAAAGGCTCCAGGGCCATTAGTCTAGTACACACCCATGAATCTATAAGGAAGGTTTGTTTATGACCTGACCTCATCCCCTGGGGTGAGAAGTATAAAAAGCAATACCTATGCAACTGACAAAGGACTAACCTAAATGCAGAAGGCTAAGCTGTGAATCAGTGCATAGGTAACCTATTTTGTGAACTCAGTTTAGCAGTAGGATGGATGAATGAGTTCATCCCAAAACAGTGTGTTTGAAACAAAACTTGCCACTAGTTATACCCCAGACCAGGAGAACATGTGGAATTGCAGTACCTGAGAGGACTGGGCTGAAAGGAATGTCTGTTCCTGACCCTGGCAAAGAAATTTGCTAAGAGGAGTGTAACATGACTTAATCAAGAAGATGAGTCTGAGAAAGAGTGAGAAAGGAAAAATCCTTATTAGGAACTGAACTAGGAACACTTCCAAACAATGACCTCACACCCATAGGCAAGAGTTATTTATTACAAAATGGATTAGAAAAAGAGCCAAACAATGACCATACATCCATGGGCAGGAGTTATTAATAATGAAATGGACTAGGAAAATCTCCAAACAATGACCTCATATCCATGGACAAGAGTGGTCACAGAATAATCATCTCCCAGTGGGCAAAAATACATTAACTAATTAATTTACATTTGATTGCCAAGGAAGTCCAGTTGGATGAGAAGACCATTTTCAGTGAAGGCCTGGGAAAAATAGGTCCAACGAATAAAATTAGTAGAATACAAAAGATAAGAATGCATGTTATAGGTTGTGATGTGAACACAGAGAGGGAAAGCTAACTTTTTAAAATAGACATTACTATAACAAAACAGAGGTCTGCCTATATCTGGATAAACCCTCTGGACACAAGTGTCTGTTTTCAAGAACAACGAAGGAGCACTCTCTGGTTAAGGGCCTTGTTCAGACACCCACAACATGCAAATGGCAGTGGAAGGAATCAAACCTGTGGCAATGATTACAGGAAAGAGCCTATTAACAACTTAGAGCCTTAATCTTATGCACTAACCATCAACAAAATAGGGTGCATACCTCTCAACTGTCCAGATTTTCACAAAATGTCCAGATTTGTGCCTCATATTTTTGGTCTGTTCCTCATAAAAAAATTATGTTTTTTCTTACAAATCATTGAGTATTGAAGTCTGTGAATAATGACACACATTTGAGTTTCAGACTTTATATCCTTCAAAAAATGCATGCTAACACAAAACCTTCTCCCATCAACTTTATAAGTTTATATGTAAGACCAATATTTCAACTCTGTCCCTGTTTTGGGGCCTTTGTCACCCATTATTTTAGGCTTTGTCCAGATTTCTTGTACTAAGAGTCTGAGAGGCATGATTGTGTAGAATTTGAGATGTGACTTCCTTTTAAAGGACTGAACTTTCATGGAAGCTGAGAATAATCTAAATTCAAAGATTACAGCACGAGAGAGGGGCTGTAAAATCATAATGCTTTTGAGAACTGTAAGGAAGAGGAATCACATAATTAGATAGTATCTCCACCCTGCAGACAAGGCCCTGAGCTGAAAAGGGAGCTTTGAAACAGCTCTATTATGACCTACCTCAACTCAGCAAGCCACACTGGAAAGGGGGAAGGGAGTGGGCTGACAAATACCTAATCAATATTTTTTTTGTTGTTGACTAACTTAGTCTCATTAGGCCAATGGGCTATTCTCAGGGGAGATCTGAGGCTATGTTCTTACTCATTAGGGCATGGAGAAACTCCCATAGACTTTCACAGAGTGTGCTGTAAACCATGCTGAATTGTGGGAATAGCTGTGTATGGGCCAAGTGACAAGGAGCACAAGTGTGGAAAGGAGTCTGATAGTAATATGCACACTGAGGCTATGCCAGAGAATGAAATAAAATCAGCTTGTGCAGTGCAGGGCTAGAAAATGACACTTTCTAAGTTAATCAAGAATCCTGAGCTGAGTGATTGTAGTGCCGGGTCCTGTATTGTGTGTATACGATCTCACCAGGAAGCAGTAGGGTGAGCCAAAACTATACCGCAGCTATTAGGGTATTCTTGAAAAAAAAATAGCCATGTTTTTTTCTAAATGAAAAGTTGTTCTCAGACAGCAAACTGGGCAGGTATATATCTCCTGTGATATTTTGGGTCTATATCAGAACATCGAAGTTTTAAAACTTTGAATGTTCTAATATCGACCCGTTTTAATCGAACGCTAAAAATAGCAAAGCTGCAGAGCACTGAATTCTTTCCTAGGGAAAGAATTCGGTTGGCCAGTTCTGTGGCTTTGCTATTTTCAGCACTGTGGTGGAGATTTACGGGTCGGGTTTAGGTAAGTGTGCGATTGTGTGGTTGTTAGGATTAGGGCATGGGTTAGGTGAGTTAGGGTTAGGGCGCGGGTTAGGTGAGTTAGGGTTAGGTCGCAGGTTAGGTGAGTGTGTGATAGTGACAGACCTTAGGGTTAGGGTTTGGGTTAAAGTAAGTGGATAGATAGTAGTGTATGTATAATTTAGTGTAGGATTAGTTGTAGTAGCATTATAAGTGTATGTGTGTGTATTGATATTTTTTAGGTGTGCTTGTGTTGTGTGTATGTGTTTCGGAATAGCAAATTTTTTCCCAAGGAAAAAATTTGCTGTTCTGAATGCTCGATATTATGTGGCTTAGATATTTTAGGTTCGATGAAATAGCGTTTGCTATTTTCATCTTTCAATAAAGTGATATAAACGCGATATTTTAGCCAAGCAACATATTCACTTTCAGATTTCAGCAAAAGATAAAGTTTGAATCTGTGGAGCTTGCACTGCAGTTTGTTTTCAAATTTTAGCAAAAGATGAATGCAGCTCCATGGAAAGATTTTATTCTGAGTAACATTAATTTGCAACTAAAAAGAAAGTTTCAGTATCTAAGTCAATTTTGCTACTTCTTGAACCAGTGAACCTTTAGAAAATAAAGTTAAAAGAAAGTTAAACTTTCAATTCAGGACAGATTAAGTCCAAGAGAGGATGATAAACTTTATTTAAAAGTTTACTGTGGCATGGAATTCAATATAAATAAAAAAAATAAATGACAGAACATATAAACTGGGGGATGTAAAGCAAAGGTTTCATTGGTTGTTAAAGAACCAAAATTGTATAGCTTGGCAAACATTAGAAATATTAATGGTAATACAGTAACCTTTTTGTTTTTATTGGAATTAACCCATGACCTGTTTTTCTTTTTTGGAGACATTGATAATTTAGTTAAAGGCTGTCAAAAAAGAAAGAGATGTGCACTGCTCCACGAAATATACTGGAAGTGCCCTAAGTGTTTGGGAAGTTGGGCATTTTTGGGTATATTTTCAAAATGTTCAGGATGGTATATTTCAAGATGAAAGAGAAGAAGAACATGAACACAAGGTTGTTTTTAAATTAACAAAAATGTAGACGATTATGAGCACGAATATACTGCTGAAAAAAAACAGCCAAAAATCAACTTTTCAGTTAACTGAAAATGTTTTTATTAGTAATATGTGTGTGTTATTAGCAAGACAATTCTTAAGAAATATCAGAAGGAAAGAGAGACAACATATCAAATGTGAAGAGAAAGTATCGATAGGGGATAGCGCAAAGGGAAGAAAAGGAAAAGTTATGCATACAGCGGCCTGCAAACGGAATGGAATGACGTATATCTATCAAACTTCAATGTTAGTCATGTTAAGAGTTATTTGAGAAGGTTCATGTGGTGTACAAGTAGTATTTAAATATAAGAACTGATCTATCAGAGACAAGATTTGTAACAGATTTTAAAAGAAATCATTTTGAAACTTTGCCAGGGAAAATAGGCTATATTGTCTTTTAGAAATGAAGAATATGGCAAAACTGCTATTTCCATGAAAAAACCTGGAATAAAAATAAAGGTTTTTATTGTTAAACCAGGGGGATGTATTGTAGCAGATTATAGAGTGAGGGCCCTTTAAGACTAGTAGTGATAAATACTAGTGCATAATTGTCTGTGAGAACTGAGTTATACAAATTGTTAAACAGTATGTTACTTTGAATGTTCCAATAATTATTGAAGGGGATGTGAATAGAATGTAGAGGGAAAAAAATGGTATAAGTTGCAAAAAGTCATAAACACATTTAGAAAATTAATATAGGTTGGATTTTTTTGTGCGCAAAGAGAAGAGAATTCACATAGCAGAGAGGAAAACTACTGGAAACTATGGGAAGACATTATGTGGTATGTGCACTGGTTTTGATGGAAGTACATGTTGTACGTATAAGGTTCATAAGTGTGTACTAGGCTAATGACTGCTGGGACCTTTTTAAGCCTAGCCATGCATTCCAAATCTCTAATAAGTTCTGGTACCTTTGATAAGCATAAACAAGGGTTTGAGAAATGAAACATTTACAAACTGGGGCCTGGGAGATAAGATATTTTCCTGTGTCCATTAGAAACAGGGATGAATTTCCTGTTCCCCATCCAATTGTTCAAGTTACACTTGAATTAGGTTAGGGAGGAACTCTGCTTCAGATGGATGGGAAGCCTGTTCCATAGATGGGGTAGGGCCTGGGACACATACCTATCTCTCCAGCAGGTCTTATTTATGTCACAGGCAAGGTTTAAGTCTTTAGAATGGAAACTTCTGGTGCTGTTTGTTTTGTGGATATGCAGGAGGTCCATCAGGGTGGGGTCCAACAATGTCTTGTATGCCAGGAATAGATCTCACCTCAGTAGCCTGTAGAAGACAGAATACAGGGATAGGGCTTGAGTCGGTCTGCGTAGCTCATTTCACTTATGCCCTGTACTCTTCTAGTAAGGAACCTGTATAGAAATTCCAGTTGTTGGATGTGTCTAGTTAGGCACATACCAAAGGGGAATTGTAGTCAATAACATGCCTGATGAATGCTGAATACAGTGGGACAGTGACATCCTTGGACCTAGTTGACATACCTTTGTTTATAAGTTGCACAACAAAGAATAATTTCCTCACTGCTTTAGACACATGATGATGAAAGGCTAAATTATTGTCTACATGTGTCCCCAATTCCCTTCCTCACTGCTGTAGACATGTGATGACCAAAGAGTAGATTACTATCTACGTGTGTCCCCAAGTCCCTTCCTCACTGCTGTAGACACATGAGGATCAAAGAGTAGATTACTATCTATGTGTGTCCCTAAGTCCCTTCCTCATTGCTGTAGACACATGATCAAAGAGTAGATTACTATCGATGTGTGTCCCCAAATCCCTTCCTCACTGCTGTAAACACGTGCTGATCAAAGAGTAGATTACTATCTACGTGTGTCCCCAAGTCCCTTCCTCACTGTTGTAGACACGTGATGATCAAAGAGTAGATTACTATCTAAATGTTTCCCCAAGTCCCTTCCTCACTGCTGTAGACATGTGATGAACAAAGAGTAGATTACTATCTACATGTGTCCCCAAGCCCCTTCCTCACTGCTGTAGACACATGATCAAAAAGTAGATTACTATCTATGTGTGTCCCCAAGTCCCTTCCTCACTGCTGTAGACACGTGATGATCAAAGAGTAGATTACTATCTATGTGTGCCCCCAAGTCCCTTCCTCACTGCTGTAGACACGTGATGATCAAAGAGTAGATTGCTATCTACGTGTGTCCCCAAGTCCCTTATTCACTGCTGTAGACACATGATGATCAAACAGTAGATTACTGTCTATGTGTGTCCCCGAGTCCCTTCCTCACTGCTGTAGACAAGTGATGATCAGAGTAGATTACTATCTACGTGTGTCCCCAAGTCCCTTCCTCACTGCTGTAGACATGTGATGATCAAAGAGTAGATTACTATCTACGTGTGTCCCCAAGTCCCTTCCTTACTGCTGTAGACACGTGATGATCAAAGAGTAGATTACTATGTACATGTGTCCCCAAGTCCCTTCCTCACTGCTGTAGACACGTGATGATCAAAGAGTAGATTACTATCTAAGTGTGTCCCCAAGTTCCTTACTCACTGCTGCAGACACGTGATGATCAAAGAGTAGATTACTATCTACGTGTGTCCCCAAGTCCCTTCCTCACTGCTGTAGACACATGATCAAAGAGTAGATTACTATCTATGTGTGTCCCAAGTCCCTGACTACTGAGCTGACACTTAAGGGTGAGTTGTCAATATACTAGTTTCTAAGGCTGGATGACTTCCCAAAGGATACTATTATGCATTTATTGGCATTTAGTTTTAGTTCATGGCTCTGACACCAGTTGTCTGTGTCAGCCCTTCCTGGAGAACAATAGTGTTGATAGGGTATTCTATGACTGGAATCATCTGTAAACTTAATCACCCAGAGGCCCTTGACATTGGCCTTAACTTCAGAGAATTAGATGCCAAAAAGGAATAGACCCAGGACCAATCCCTGAGGGCCTCCACTTGTGACTGACCTCTTTGCAAAGGTGGATACCCTATTCTAACTTCCTAGGTCCAGTCTGTGAGCCAGCTGGCTATCCACCAGGTTTCATAAGAGTTTATACCTAAGCTCTTGAATTTGTCAACATTGCCTGAGTGGGTTATTGTATCAAATGCCCTGGCCAGGTCAAGGTAGGCAAATCTATTGCTTTGGTAATCTTCTCAAAAAAGTCTACCAAGTTGAGTAGGTATGACCTGCCCTTGATGAAATCAAACTTGGTTGGGTCAAGTGTTTGGAGGTTTCCTATGTCATTACCGGTCTTTCCATGATAATTATTTCCATGGCTTTGCACATGAGACTAGTGAGACTAGTGACTCTATAGTTTCCAGAGTATATAGATGAGCCACCTTTGTGCAGAAGGATGGCAGTTGCTGTTCTCCATTTGTAGACAGTTTTAGATATCCAGATATTTTTTGTTTTAAGTTAGGAATGGATAGAAGTGTCATAAAGGCAGGAAAGGGATTAAAGAAACTGACAAGATGAATTCTGAGAATAGATGCTCTGAAGAAGGCTTGGGAAGGATTTATGTTTTTTGAATCTAGATATTATATTTATATTTAAATGTATTTATTTATATGAATATTTATTAAGGGTATTTATATTATGCATATATATATAGATATTTCCATGTCATAGGAGCACTGGGTGGCATATAAAGAACATTCTAATAGAACATATTTAAATGTAGAAGGAAAACATTTGTATAATGAAATAAAAGTGGATTATGAAGAGGCATTGCAAAGGCAAGATGTCAGCTGTTTTGGGAAGGAGAATTATTTACTTATTTAACATTTGTTAACCAGGAAAGTCCGACTTAGAACAAAGCCAATTTTCAGCGGAGGCCTGGGGAGAAATGCTCTAGACGCATGTCTTTGTTACATGGGAGGAAACTGGAGCACCCGGAGGAAACCCACACTAATGCAGGGAGGACGTGCAGACTCTGCGCAGATGGCACTCCAGCCAAGAATTGAACTGGAGAACCTCTTGCTGTGAGGTGACAATGCTACTACTGGACCACTGCGCCATACTTGTATGGCAGTGCCAAAGAGAAGATAAAAGATATATCTGGCATCAAAATTCCTTTCCAAAATGACAAAAGAAGAATAAATGAGTCATGTGTTGGTGTAAAGACTGAAGAGGCAACAATAAGTCAGGTTATCCGTCTTTCTGGGTCATTTTAAGCTTAGCCAGTTTCTCAAAGGTGAGAATCAAACTCTGTACCTTGTGTCTGTGAGGTAAACAGTTTATTCATTATGCCAACACTCCCTCCTTTATTGGGTATATTAAATGACTACAGGACAGGGAAAATATAATGCATTTCTTAATTTTTTGTGTCATTTTTGCCCCCCGCCACTGACCATCAGCTGATCCCAGGGCTTCTCCGTATTCACTGGGTCTACTGATCCAGACTGGTTAACCCCAAAACAAACTACAACCCATATCTAGAGTAGTGAGGGGATGAAAGCATCCTAGTGCAGAGTCACATCCTGAGGCAGAGTCAAATTGCTGCTAGGAAATGCTTTTTTCCTTCTAATGTCCCTCCTTCTGCATATATTTCTCCTGCCCCAGGGGAGGACATGCAGTGGGTTTTCTGACATATTATCGTACCTCTATAATAACTCAGCAACAGCCATACCCTCCCTTGCAGACATTGCCCAATATGTCCCCATCCACCTCTGAGGATCATCCATGAATTCATTTGAGCGAGTACACCGATTCCTTCTGGATGGACCCTGCCTGTCCTACCTGGCCAAGCTATTAAGTGCCTGGGCCTCTATTCAAAGCTTGGTCCCCGGGGCTTTTGTTAGGGCTTTTTCCATCTGTGCTACTAGTGCAGGCTGATACATTTGTTAAAGCTGATGTACAGTGAAACAGATAGTTGTAAATATTAATGAGTGGATAATACTGGTGGTTTTATGGAAAAGGGGCTACATTAGTGGGTATCCATTGAATAGAGATCTTTGCCATTAAGAAAGTACAGTCATATAAAGATGTAGGGCAAGTTTATGGAAAGTTGCTGATAATTAGAAGGGTTGAGGTATCTGACTTCATTATCTTATGACGCTGATTTAATTCTGATGGGGAAGAGCATTGTTTGGATTAAAGTGGTGTTATTACAAGGAAAAGTAAATTTAGGATATATTGGTTTGGCAATAAATAAAGAAAAAGGTTAAGGTTTGCGTGAAAGGGGGGATATGGGAGGAGTGTATTTTATTAACTCATTCCCGCCAATGGAGCTCAGGAAGTTTACACTGTAACTTCCAGTGGGCGGAGCCTAAGCCTAAGGACAGAATCAAATTATGTCCTCACATTTCAAACAAATGTTCATATCTCTGGAACCATAGACATTACTAAAAAAGTGTAAATGTCAGATTCTTCAGCACAAGCTGTTTTCATAGTGGTAGTATGTTTTGTGTTCTGGGTCTTAAACTGGATTTTATAAGTTATAGTAAACCCATACTGACATCAGCATTTTGTTAATCCAGCTGAAAGCTTTTGTATGAGGCTAAGCAGTTCTGTTTGTACCACTTGGTTGTCAAGATATTTATAAAAACATAACCCGTAAACTACTCAGCATCCAAACAGAACAATAAAAAATAAAAAAAAACACCTTGCCAGTAGTCACTCAGAATCTTTAATTTAAAATGTGTTTTTGTTCCTTCACAGCTGGAACTCAATCAGAAATAATGTAGCCATTAATTTCCTTCCTTAAGTAACCTTAAAGGAGCCAGTGTCTATTTCATTTTAAGGGAACACCACATAATACATTAAAAACCCCCTAAAAAATACATATAAAAGACAAAAATTTTAGTTGATAAGAAATAATAAATAAGTAAGTAAAAGCATCACATCCCATAAAAGAACAAAAGCACTTAAAACATATTAAAGTTATATTAAAGAGCGACTGGTATGGCTTTTTTCTATTTTTTATATTTATATTTTTTTATATTTTATATTTATAAAAACATGATATTTACGACAATATAAATAAATATTATATAAACAACAATTAATATCTCTTTATCTGCACTAGACAGAGGTCGGATATCAGTACAGTCATGTTTGCCATTGTGTAAGCTTTAAGATGCAACATTTTAGTACTTTGTTTGTAGCATGGTTTTGAAATTATTAATGCAAATATGAATAAGAAATATTTGATGCCTAGAGGTGTCAGTAGGAAGCAACCACAGAAATACTTGGAGGTGTCACTTGGCTGTAATTAGTTAAAACAGAAGACAAGGTTTTTCAGAATATATTTTGTAAAATATAAGAGAATTAAGCAGCAGTGGTCAGAGAAACTGGACAAAGTAAATGGGGTTATTAAATTCTGCGGAGTTTCTGAGTATACTTTAAGAATAATCCCACCCTTTATCTCCTCACTTTTATATATACTTACTATACCTCTTTTTAATGCTCACATCTACTCACCTCCTTTGAAACCCCTGACCCCCACTGCTGTATTATATTATCCAGAAACAATCACACAAAACTCACACCTCACACCACACCCACACACATGCTGCTAATATCTCTTCTTCTAAATACATACTTCCTAAATTTCATCGAACACAACAAACACAAATATAATAAATCCAATCCAATGTCTATTTCATTACCATTATTAGAACCCACTACCATTAAACATACATTACTTTTTAAACATACTACTCTCTTCAAAGATGGCCGACATCCTCAACTTCTTCTCTCCCCCTCTTCTTCCCCCCTTCCTAAAGTATCCTACCCCTATATTTTCCATTTTATCTCACTCCCTCTACTATTGCTCATCTTAAAATTGCAATATACAAATTAATAAAAATAAACAATAAAATGAATTAATTTTGAACTCTACTGATTGCTAAACTTATTTTTCAAGACAATCAGAAACTCCCACTTGGATATAACTCAGAAAGATAATCCGATCAGATCATCATCCTAAGTATATCCCTAACATTCTACCAAAGGTGGAGGAGAAAGAGGTGTATATAAACCTCACCCTCATACAACCACCCACCCACTATGACTCCTAAACTACCTTTCCAGTCCAGAGATTCTTATTCTAAACTCCTTATTAACAATTCCAAATCTATAATCTCTATCTGTCTCTGTCTACTCCATACCCCACAACCCACAACAAACTAACCTATCTTTAATCCTCTGGCTATCCCACCACCTCAAGAAACAAACAATAACTCCAATCACAATAATAACATATGGATATACTGGACCTCCTTCCCTCCTAAACCTCCCAGACATCACTATAAAACCTATAACTAACCTCCCAAACTATCTAAACCCTACAATAAATTATATAATCTATAATCATGGATTGACATTTTACTTTATTCTAATGATTTACCTAAATCAGGAACCCTCCAACTTGATTTCCTCCCACCTATCCCAATCAGACAGATCCAAAGATCTTAAACTAGTCACCTCCAACTCTTGTCAGATCCACATCCACCAACTTAACTTTAACTCTTAAAGAACTTTATAGGAAACTAAAGCATGCACTACTACACCACTACTTACTTTATCCTTAGATGAAGCCACGCATTTCCTTTAAATTAGCCATCCTGAACCACATGACCCAACAAATGAACCATCCCAACAAACCAAAACAAAAAGATAGAAACAAAAAAAGAAAAAAAAAAAAAAAAAAAAAAAAAAAAAAAAAACAAAAAAAAAAAACAAACAATGGAGAAACCAACAAAGAAAAAACAAACAAAAAAACAACAAACCAAGAACCAAACAAGAAACCAAAGAAAAAAAAAAAAAAACTACTATCTAAAAAAACAACTAAACCACCCTCCCCAAAATCATCAAATCAGTCCTACACACTCATACTACCCAGCATCAACTAGCAATAATCAAAACCTCTTCACAACAAAATACACAAAAAAAAAACTAATAAAAGCTAACATAATTTTTACCTCATTCTTACACAACACTATACAAACACTAGCTAGCCAGCTCTCACCTCAGAACTTCACTTTACCCTCTAAAACAAACTCCTCTCCCTCTTTCCTCCTCACCCATGTTCTCCACCCTACCCTCCCCAACAAAATCAATGTCACTCCTCACCATCTCCTCTTCAGCAGACCAACTACTCCTGCTCAACAGAACAACTATTCCAAGCCCAATCCTCTCTACTATCAATCAAACCCATAGACCCTCTATACACCTTCTATGAGCTACTCCCAGCTTAATCCCCTTCCACCAACTCCTGCCTCCTCTCACCTCCAGCAAGTCCAATCATCAAAACCCTCCACCTCTCCCTCTGCCCTCTAGCTAAGATTATGGAAAAATGCATCCACAAACAACTGCTCACAAACAAACACATAACACTTCTTCTAACTAACTGCCAGCATGGTTTTAGACCTTCACATAGTACCTACACAAAATTCCTTCTTACATACTCTTCACCCTACACCACTGCTCTCTCCCTAACAGATACTATCAACAAACCTCGTGAGTCTAAAAATCCCTTTCTGTTCCCTATTCATCTAAATATCTAAACCCTAATATCCCTATCTCACCAACTCCAGACAGTAATAAAAGACAAGTCCATCAACAAATGGTCAATACAGTCCCTGGTGTCCCACTTCCCTTCTCCCCTACTCACCAGTCAACCTCTCTACCTCCTTACCACTCTTCCATCCCTCCAGTCTCATTCCCCCACATCTCTTGAATCCACCAACTTTATCCTTCAGCTCATCCTCTTCACCTCCCTACTTCAAGCCACTCTCATGCAATATGCCTAGACTCCTATATACCCTGTATATGATTTCACACAAATTCTTCAAACCCCTTAACTCCTTCTCTAAACAGTCCCCAAACTAGCAGTACCCCTTCTATCTTTCACAATCTCTAATCTCTACCTCCCTACTATACTCTTAAAAAATTAATTAATAACTATATACATCACCTAGATAACCAAGACTATTATACCTCCTGCTCGGTACCTCACTACTAAACACACAAATAAATAATCATAACTGTAAACCACTAAACTTTTCAGACACCATCTAAAATATACAAATAAAAACTGGACAACACTATAATATCAGTTAATAAAAAATTGGGCTCTCATCATAAAATTCTATCTTTACTCCTAACACCTATCTTATAGCTCATAATAACTTCTACACCATCTAATCCAGAAAAGCAAACTGAAAGGCTCTTCAAAAAACCCCACCCACAATTGCCACAATTGGAAACACAACCCAACCCAAAATTCACAGGATCCACTCAAAATCACAAAACAAACCAACTCCAGACTAAAAACCCTCAATAAACACTAATCTACACAGAAAGCTCAACACTAATTCCACAAACCATCAAACCTATCCAAATTTAATACACTATTCAAAAAAACACAAGCCCCCTTTACATCTTCTAAAAATACAAGTATCTCTCTTCCTTAGCTAAACAACAACAAAGAACTGACTCTCTTATTCTAATTCAATTTCTACTGAACCCTTTTTCTCCAATGACAAAAAAACAAAGCCTATTTCTTGACTATCCTCTTTCTAAACTTCAAACTCAAAAAAAATCTCTTTTATTATGAACAAAAAACTGAACTGTTCCTTATCATAAACAAAAAAAAAAAAAAATGTCCTTTGTGAATTCTTAACCGTTTCTTCAAAAAAAAAAAAAAATTGGTTACTTTTAAAGTATTTATTTTGAACGCTTTAAGACTTCCCAGTATTAAAATTTCTTTTAAATTTTTTTGTTTACTTTTATCCTCCTAAATTTATCTTGTATTTATTTTATATTTTGTATTTATTTTGGGGAGGTTTTATTTACCGGTAAATACTTTGTAAAATTTGTAAATTTGTATGTATCCTCCTTTAAATGAAAAATAAAATATAAAAACAATAAATAATGTACATCTTACAAATATTTTGATAATGGGTATATTTTCTTATTTAGGGTGCATCCATATGACACCAGAGAATACTGAGAAACAGTACAGGAGATTTTACTTTTTTTCTTGGGCTTACTGAGAATAACTGATTATTTATTGTCTGTGCAGTGTGCTTTGAATAAGTGCAGTTATAATAATTTGAACTGATATCTCTATAGGGTTTCCTCGGATATGTCTGGTTAGGCCTCACACGTTCCACTGTGTGACCTCCTCTGTCCTTTGCCTTTTTGGACATCTATAACTCATAAATTAGCAAGTGAAACACATAACTGTTTAAATGTAATCAAGCTTCTAAAGCATAGGACTAAAGTACCCGTCCTGCACAAAGGAATGTTATCTACGCCTGTAGTAAAAGGAAGTAATGCTTTGCACCTGAAAAGAAATTGGTACACGGAGTACTGAACTTCTACAGGGGTTACATTCAGATGCACCAAATACTCCGTTACTGGGGGAGGGTAACGGAGTTATTCATGTACTTATTAGTGTAAGGTTTGCTGCCCTAGCAACTTTGCAAGTAATCAATTTCCAGCAGGCCAAAGTCTTTCATTGGCTGAAAACAACTTTCAAGTCTTCTCTGTACACTGAACTGAACTGAATTATACCTGTTATTGTTCTATTAGTAATGTGTACATTTTATATTGCTACTATTTATATAATATTATAATGGTATATTCATCAGTAGGCAGAGCTGCAAAATATGGCATTGTTCAGAGGTTCAAGCATTGCAAATGACATTAAATCAAATCTAATGAATGTTATGTAGTTCTGGAAATCCCCAACACATTACCCACACCATTATACGCATCTTACAGAAAGGTGCTGCAATAGCCCTTCAGAGTGCAACACATAACCAGGAAGTTAAGTAATTACATTTCTTACTGAGAATTTCATCGTACAGACTCGGGTTATCACTATGGTAACAGCAGCATTAAATAGTATTAAAGTGCAATTAATATCATGGTACAGCAAGAGGAAGAAATGCATTGTCTGTAAGCCTAGCCTCTAAAAGAGAATTAAAAAAAATTAACAATGAACTCAAAATCAAAATCAAATCTTCCAAAGGTAAGTATGAACTGAAAACTGCTACCTTTGTTAAGGACAACCATAAAGTATTTTTCAACTATGTCAGAAACCTTAGAAACAATACCTAATAATGCACTGAGCTAATACAAAACAGCACATACTCATCTCCAAAAGACACAGCCAGTGTATTAGCGGATATATTTAACTCAGACTTTGCATCTTTATCCCCCCCCAACTTTCCCTCACATGTTATCATGCCCACCCCCTCAGATAATTTTTGTGCAAGTCTTTGGGGCCAAAAACATTTGTTCTATGATCCAGGCGATATGCTAGGCCGCCTTCTTGTCAGCACTAGACAACCTTAGAGTCTCACGACTGACCACATTCTGTCTCAGCCTGTCCAGTTAATTTATGCTGGATGTTTGGTGAACTGCTGTATTCATCCCATGCCAGAAGAAATGGACCCATTACTGACTGGAAACTATAGACCTATAAGCCTCCCCAGATGTATCTGTAAGACAATGGATCATGTCATTAAGGAACTTATGAGCAAGTACACTAGCTGTCTACAGCTGAAAAATGTCTACAATCCCTTGACCCATACCATTTTGGGATAGTTAAAGGTAAAGTTTGCCTTATAAACTTTGGACTTCCTTGAACAAGTCACTGATGCATTAGATGCAATCAGATTTGTTCACCCTGCTAACCTTGACCTGGCCACAGCGATTAATACCATCCCACATTCTGGCATTATCAACAAGCTGATCAAACTAAATGTAAACCCCTATGTTAATAACTGGACAGCAAACTGGCTAACTGACAGAACCCAATCTTTAAGTTGTGGGGGGCACACACACTCATCAGAAGGGGTTGCTAATATTGTTGGCCCGCAAAAATTGATCCTTTGGCCACCTTTCTTCCTTTGGTACTTTTCTGATGTCAGGGCCTAGTCAAGGCCCAGTGGCTGACAGCATGTTGCATGATGTAACTGTTCTAATGTTACAGCAAATTAATTCCAACATGGCAAATGTGGTAAACATGAGTCTCCATAAAAGAAAATTGTTCTATATTGTAATTATTTTTTATATAGTTAAATGATAGCCTGTCATGTTTGCTTAAAGATCTGGTCTTAGACGTTTGTCAAATGTAAAAGTAATAGGTTTGAAGGTTCTATGTTAGCATGAATTAGTGACCAGGATGCTCCTAATATGAGACCCAGTGGACAAGTATCCATTTGTAACTGCAGAATCAGGAAAGACTTGAAATAGTTCAAGATGTCTACTCTTCCTATAGAAATGCACTGCTGATTTATGATTGGTTCAGTGTGTTACCACAGGATGATCATTGGCTAGGACTGAATCGGGAAGAGAATCCAGGAACCAAAGGTTTATTAATTATGCATGAACAAAATAATGCGGCTTTTACCAATTGGCCTGTATGCGATACTGTTGTTCTATTTAAGGTGATGTTCAAAAGTAAAGATTATAAATGATTTTATTAGACAAATAATTTCAGGATTTACTTATTTATTTATTTGACATTTGTTAACCGGGTTGGTCCAATTGAGCCAGAACCCCATTTTTAGCAGATACCCGAGGAGAAAAGCTCCAGTGTAATACAAACAAATTGTAAAGGTACATTTGAGATTAACAATACAATAAGAAAAAATAAACGGCTGGTAAACATTAAGTAGAATAAAGCATTTACATAAGGCAGAGAAATCATGTACAAAGTAGGCAGGAAATAACATTGAAAACTGAGAGAAAGATTATATACAAATATAGTTACAAATCAAACAGCTGTTGAAATATAGGTTCATAGGTTGATACTAGGCTATCTGCCCTAGGGCATTTATAAGCCTAGCCAGAGTGTGTTTGGCTTTCGCCACCCTTTTAGATTAGTTGACTGTGCCTCTGTATAGTAGGTCACAGAAGGTGGCCCTTTTAAGGTTAGGTTACTGTACCTCTGTCAAGCAGGGACACAGAAGAGATCCCAGGGGTAAACTTACAATCTCCCACCCACTCGTCAAGGTTTCCTTGAAGAGGGTCAGTGAGGGGCTCTGCTTAACATGGATTGGGATTTTGTTCCAGAGTGAAGGGAGCCTCTGGGATATGAATCTATCCCTCCAGCATGTCCTATTTATTTCTGTGCTGAGATTCAAGTCCCTGGAGCGTGTAGCTCTAAGGGATTTGGATTTCCTGAGGTGAAGCATGTCCATTAATTCTGGGTTGGACATAGCTTTATACGTCAGACACAGATCACCTCTGAGTAGGCGGTACACAACTGAGTAGAGCTGGAGTTTCTTTAGCCGAACTGAATAGGGCATCTGTTTGAGCCCCTTGATCCTCTTGGTGAGATACTTTTGGGGTCTTTCCAGTTGCTGAAGGAGTCGGGTAAGGTACATCCCAAACAGGGCATTGTACTCAATTATGGGCCTGATAAGTGATGAGTAGAGGGGCACAATGACCTCTCTTGATCTAGATGTGAACCCTTTCATGATAAGGTGGGCTATATAGAAGGTCTTTCTAAACACTTTGGCAGCGTGATTGTCAAAGGAGAGATTGCTATCTACTTGGGTCCCCAAGTCCCTAATTACTTCTTCCGTACTTAATGGATTACCACCTATGTGGTAATTTGTGGGCACTTTGTTTTTCCCAAAGGGGATGACTATGCACTTTTTGGCATTTAGCTTTAGGCCATGGCTCTGGCACCAGTTATCCATCTCTGTGAGACCCTTTTGGAGGATGCTTGTGTCAGCCAGAGAGTCGATTACAGCACCCAGTTTGCAGTCATCTGCGAACTTGGTCAGCCATAGTCCACCCATGTTAGCCTGTACCTCGGAGAAATATATACCAAACAAGAGAGGTCCCAGGACTGAGCCTTGTGGGACACCACTTGTAACTGGTTTAGAGTCTGACATGGCACCTGCTATTCTGACCATGTGGGTTCTATCCCTGAGTCAGTTTGCAACCCATCTTGTGACATAGGGGTTGATATTTAAGCTGGTGAGCTTATTTATGATGCCCGAGTGGGGTATTGTGTCAAAGGCTTTTGCGAGGTCCAGGTAGGCTGTGTGGACTACCTTCCCTTCATCTATGGCTTTGGTAACTATTTCAAAGAAGTCAACCAGGTTCAAGAGGCAAGATCTGCCCTTAACATAAGCCGAATTGGGTAGGATCCAGTGTCTGGAGGTTCCCAATGTCTTTGTTTATGATTTCCATGATGATACGCTCCATAGCTTTTCAGACCAGGCTAGTCAGGCTTATAGGGCGATAGTTTCCGGGATCTGTTATGGCACCACCTTTGTGGAGTGGGACCACTGTTGCTGTATGCCATTCCTTTGGTACATATCCTGTAGTAAGGCTGAGATTGAACAGTGACTTTATATGAGGTTTTAGTTCTTCTTGGAGCTCGTGTAAGACGCAGCCCGGGACACCGTCTGGTCCCATTGATGCTGTGTTTTTTGCTTTGGAGAGGGCAGCTCTCACCTGTGCATCTGTGATCTCAGGAAGGCTACACTCTGTTGGGATAGACATTTGCTCTTTTGGGGGGGAAGGGGGAGAGAAGTTTGCAATGAACCTTTCTGCCAGGATGTTGGCAATGTCTGTGGGTTCAGTGTATTTTTTGTCATTTTGCACTAACTCAGAGCATATCTGGGAGTTGCCTCCCAGGTTTCTGATATAACTAAAGAAGGCCTTGTAATTATCTTTAGTGTCTTGTGCAATTTTTCTTTCGATGCTGGCCTTAGATGATTTTATGAGGGATCGTAGTTTCTTGCTAGTACTGATCAGTGACGCCTTCCCTTTTTGGGATTTTGCTCTGTCATATAGTAGCTTTCTCCTTCTGTTGTATAGCTTATTTATGGCCGGGGTCCACCAGACAGGTCTCCTGCCTTTGGAGGAGTGAGTCTTGGTTTTATTTGGGATAGCATGCTCCATGCATTCCTGTAGGTGTCCATAGAATGCTTTTGTAAAGGATTCTGAATTTTGGGCCATATTTTCCACTGGCCCGGGGGCTTTGAAGGATTCCACCTCAGTTTTGAGAAGTGTGAAGTTTGCTTTTGAGAAGTTCTTCACCGTGGTTTCCTTGGCTAGGGATGGGGATGGAATATGGATGTCCAGTGAGATTTGTTTATGGTCTGATCTTACCAATGAGGGGTATACCTCTGGTGTGGAACATAGAGACCCCATGTTGGTGATGACCAGATCCAATATGTTTTCCCCTCTTGTGGGAGTGGTGACCAGTTGTTCCATAGCATTTGAGTTTATAAATTCTAGGAACCGTTGGGCGAGGGTGTTCGGGATTGAGTAGTTTTCCCAATCGATGTTTGGGTAGTTGAAGTCACCCAATATAATAGTGTTTGGAGAGACCTTCATATTCTCCAGTGTACTCAGGAAAGCCAAGTGAGGTTCCTGTGTTTGGGAGGGTGGTCTGTAGCGGGCTACAAACTGAAAGGCAGTTTTTCCCACTGTTAGTTGCACATGGATGGTCTCCGATGCTTCGTGCAGTGCCACTAACCTGGAGGTGTGGGCATCCTTGATAAATATGGACACCCCCCCCCCTCCTTTTGTGGTTCGGTCCGAGTTTTGGTGCCGGAAAGCATGGTATGAAGTATAACCTGTTAGTGCTGGGGTGCTCCCGGGAGCCTTGAACCAGGTTTCTGTTACTGCACAGATATCGATATTCTCCATACTGAGGAGAGTCTCGAGTGTGTGCATCTTGAGGTTTAGACTTCTGGCATTGAGCAGCATTACCCTTAGTTTTTTTTTCTTTGTGTTGTCTATGGGGTGGGTTTGTCTTTTGAGCCTTGCCTAAAAAAGGCACTATGGGGGAGGCAAGAGCCTTTGCCAGTATTCGAAAACCCAGGGGTGACAGGTGCAAGCCATCCCTAGCGAAGCAACGTGGCTTGTCGTGCATGTCATCCCAGGCTGAAAGACACTGGATCCCCTTTGAATGACACCAATACTTTAGCCAATTGTTAAAATTGATCATTTTGTCTTTATACTGTGGCATCATTCTTGGTGAGGGAAAGATGCTTCTCAAGGTCAGGGTCATACCGGCCTGGGCTACAAAATCAAAGAGCTCCTGTACGTCATTTTTCATGTAGTCCAGGGAGGTACGTCTCAGGTCATTCACACCAGCATGGACAATGACGAAATCATATTTGTACTTGCTTTGGAGTGACTTGAGTGCTTGTGTTATGTGGCGGATCCTGGCACCCGACAGGCAGCTTACAGTAACCTTCTCCTTGTTCAGCCTGGTGAGTGGGACGTCAGTGTGTCTGACAATAGAGTCACCTATTACAAGTATATTAGGTGTGTTGTTTAGCCTTAAGGGCTGTGATTGTGTGGCTCACTGACTTTGTGAGCTATGTGCTACGTGGATATTGTTTTGTGGTAGGTGTTGCTTGGATGTCTGCTTTGCAGGTCTCTGCTGCTTAGGCAGATTTTTATTTAGAGCCTCCAAGTATGTTTTTGTGTGTTTATGTGTTTGGTTTGCTGATGCGATAGGTCTATGTGAGACTGGATTTGTGGTGTGTGTGGTTACCTTCTCCTCTTGACAGGCTGTGCCAGTACTGGGTTGAGAGAGCTTAGCCTCAAGTTTGGCTATATAGTTGCATCTCTCACATATATTTGAGCTTGTTGGGAGGAGGAGAGGGTGGTCTGTACACATAAGGCAGTTGTAACATTGCCTCAAGATTCCCAGATTCACCAGCTGGACTGGAGAGTAAACTCAAAACTGACCTTTGGACATGCCTGAATAATATAGGGAACTACTTATTGACTGATCAGAAAGAACCAATAGGGAGCAAGTGCTTAGAAGGAGTATAAGAGGATGTAGTGCTTTAGTTTGTGTTTACCTATGAGATTACTTATACGAGCAAGTGCAGGGCTTTAGAATGAAAATAGAGTGCTTAATTTGAGATTTAGAGCAGTTCTAAGGGAAAAAGTGAAGAGTAGACTTTGTGGAGCCAGGAATAGTTTAAACCTGTTTAAGCGGCGCTGCCCGACACTGCTGTGTGCGCAAGACCGCACAAAAAGAGAGTTGCAGGGTCTTAAGAGAGAGAGATCAAGGAGTTTACAATTGACCCAAAATGGCCAATAAAACTACAGCTTCTAGGTAGTAACCACTCCTCCAGGGACAGGCAGGCTGTTCAGTGTTAACCACTGCCACTGGTGAACACAGAGACTTCCCTTTAACCCAAGCAAGCACTGGCCTCCAAGAAACTTACAAACAGTTCAGAACAGCAAATCTCTAACTGAACTTTCTTAAATTTCAGAAAGTGGGAAAAAAGCAAGATTTTTTTGTTTTTTTTCTTCTTTGTTTTAGTTTAAAGGTAGCAGAGATACACAAGTAGCAAAATAATCACAACAGTGCAATAAATGACCCCACACTTGAGTGCTAGGCCAAAGTCAGGTAAAATGCAGTTTTAAGAGAAAAAACGATTTTAAATTAAGTGCAATGCAGGAAATGCAATAAACAGGCTCTATGTGTGTTCTAAATACTGTTTCTAATACAGATATAAACTTTAGCAAGCCAGAAAATGCCGAAAAGTAGGCGGCAAAGGAGTAATTCTAAACAAAAAATCAGAAGAAAATATTTAAAATCTCAAAAGTGGCTCCTTTCTCCTCTCAGCGTTTTCCCCCCTTGGTAGGTGCTTCAGCAACAACTAACAAGCCTGGAAATATACATATTTACATAGGTTTTAGCTGCAAATGGAAACATAACGTGTTGAAATGACATCTAATTGTGAGAAACAGAGTCATGAGAGTTTTAGCCATAAAAAGGAAGAAACTGAGTAAAAGAATGGGGAGAGGGAATTGTTGAGTAGTAGTCAAGAGCTCTTCATGGATTAGCAGTTTGAGAAGCTGTGTGTGTGTATACATTCATTTTTCAAGCATTTTTGAAAGTGGGGAAAGAATGGCTATGGGTCTAATTTTGGAAGTGTCAGTGGAGTTTCCTCCTTTATGTAGAGGTATTATATAGAATGATACCCAGATGTCGAGGACTGTGCCTCCTTGGATTGACCTATTTATTGTATAGGAATAGGGTAGAGTATAGAATCTGCAGCAAGTTTCAGAAAGAGGGGAAGTAGGTTATCAGTAGAGGGAGAACATGGTTTAAGTTTAAGAAGGAGAGATTTGATGTAGGTAGTGGAGACTGGTTTTAGTAAAAAAGGGGTTTTATTACAATGAGTAGGAGAAGAAGAAGAGGTGGGGGAGTGGTGTTGTGTTCTGTGTGAGTCAGTTTGGGGACAGTGTCAATGGAGTGACTGTTGAGTAGGGTGGCAGGTTTTTAAGAAGTATTATTTGGGTGAAGGTTGGGGGTTATTGGTTTTCCTGGGTGAAGTATTTTATTGATGGCACTCCAGAATTTTTTCAGGATTAAAGAAGTTGTTGGTTTGTGCCTTACTGTAGAATTTTTCTTGTCTTTGTTAATTTGTTTTTTTTGTAAGGTTTCTGAGTTCTTTGTAGTTTAGGAAGTGTGTAGGGGATTTGGTTTTAAGCCAGGTTTTCCAAACACTATCTCTTGTATGCATAAGGCAGTGAGTATTATTTGAAAGCCAAGGGATATAGTCAGCTTTTATCCTAAATTTCCTTAAGGGTGCTAGTGAGTTCAGGATTTTAAGTAAAATATGTTTGAATTTTTGTACAAATTCATTGAGGGGAAGGTGATGGAGGCAGGACCATTTGATGGATGAGAGTCTAGTGTTAAAAGTTTGAGCATTAAAGGAGGAGACTTTTCATCAGTCACTGTATAAGTGGGACCTAGGTGGTTGGAGAACACATCTTTGGATGTGGATGGGAGGATGATCACTTAGGATGTCAGGCATGGTACAGGGGTTGTGGTAGACATTTGGATTAGTTGTAAGGAACCAGTCTAGGATTAAACTGGTATTTGAGTTTTTATTTATGCACATGGAGGATGTGATAAGTTGACTGAAACTATGAAGGTTTATGCTGAGATTTGGAAAGGCAGTCATTAGTTTTATCCAGTCAATATTTATGCCTCCAAGGATGATTGTTTCATAGAACATATTGCATGAGATCCATGACAGTATGTGTTCGAGAATGGGGATGTTATTACCTGGTGGGATGTAAATGGAAGCTATAGCAAACTTTTTGTGGGTGTTTAAGTGACAGCTGAGTATTATTAGTTCAGCTGGGTGGAAGTTAAGTACAGGAGTAGGTAGGGGGGAGAGATTAAATTGCTCAGAATAGAGAATAGCAATGTCGCCCCCTTTTTTTGGAATTCTGTCTATCCGGTATATGTTGTATCCGGGAGGTAGAATTTCATTTTTTTTAGATGTGGGGTTTTAGCCATGTTTTGGATAAGGATATGATATGTTAGGATGTTTTTTTTTTTTTTTAGCAGACATATCTGTTCATTCAATAAACTGTATGCTGTTCTTTTGAATGCATCCTGGCCACTGGCCATTTTGCACTTATTTATATGAGTATAAAAAAGGCATTCTATCTGTGTAACATTTTTGGTGTGTGCAGCAAAGACTTTGCTAAATGTATATATTTGAGGAGCTGCCTTGTTAAACTACTCTTAGTGAATTGCAATGTTTGGTACTACTCCCACATCCAAAGGGATGGCAGATTCTATGGGAAGGCATTTTGCATGTGCCCTAAAAGTAAATACCAGTTTGAGAGATAAGCTAGTAGGATACTGGGGTGCATTAGAAGAGCAATCACTGGCAGGAAACAAGGAGTCATTGTCCAGGATTTTTGTAAGACCTGGCCTCTACAATACCACAAGCATTTCTTAAGACCATGTCTTTATTAGGAAATAGAGCATAAGTAATTCAGAGAAGGACAACAAAAATAGCACACAATCTGCACCAGAAGATATGAAGTTGGATTAGAAGAGCTTACTGTGTGTAGCACTGAAGACAGGAGGCCAAAGGAGGGCAAGTTAGAGATGTGCAATTACTTTATGGAAAACCACAGAGTACACGTGGTTACAGGGTTCAAGACCAGAACTACACAAGAACAAATCTATCCAAATTAGTATGCAGTTACTTGTATGTCAAAAGATTTCTTTTCAAGTAGTTAACCTTGCCAGATATAAACCCAGTATGACAGTTATATGTAGCTTCTTTCCCTGTGCTTCCTTCCAGCTATCTGCCCTCTCATTCACCAACACTGCACTCCTCTCTGGGCATCAGAATGTGGTTCCTGCCATGTTATCCTGCTAAATCCCATCAGCTGTACCTACCCCACAGATGTGGGTGCTACACTCCTGGTGTTTCACCACTGCTCATACCGCCTCTTAATTTTAGGTATGCAGACTGTTTTCTATATCTCTCTCTCTCTCCCCCTCTTCTGTGCTTCTTTATCTAAAAAATCATTGTGCTACTAGCTTACTGTAGGATCCATGTCTGTCTTCTTCTATGGTTTTCTTTTGTGTTTCGTTTGCTTCTATGACCATAGTTACAGCTTCCTGCCATGACCTAATTCCAAACCGGGTTTCCACGCTAACAAAACTGTTACTGTCGTTCTGTAGTCTGTTGCTGTGTAATTGCTAAGTACACCACATTACTTTCTGTTATAATACATTGTATGCTATCTATGCATCTCCTGTACTACACCCTATTGTTGTAAGGATTGTCTGTCTATTGCTTGGATCATGTACAAGGTAAATAGTTCAGAAGAGACATGAAAAAATATTACCTCATAGAAGGGGAACCGGAACAGACTTACTGCAAGGGGTAGCAGAGCTGGATCATGGTCAAATGGGACCCTAGGCAGGATAATGGATCAGCCAGCTGCAGCTATTCCAGCATCCTATTACTTGTCTATTTCTCCCCAGTTACCATAAACACTGTTCAAACCTGTCAGTGTGCATACATTTTTTTTCTTTGCTTCTACAATGATTATAGATATTTGAATTTAATTTAAAACTTTTACTTTAAATTTTATAGCACAAAAATGGATAGTAATTTGCTAAGCAAAACAATACAGTCTCAAAATAAAAATAGACTTCTCTGCCCTTGAAACTCACATTCAAAGAAAATGCATTTGGCCAGTGGCAGATAAATTTTACATTTGGACTGTTTTCAAATCATAGGTCTCTTGCACACATTTTTAGAACCATGCATGCATACACATATTCTTTGATTCACTTTCCTGATTGCATTAAATTATATTCCAATTATATATAGCACCACTTGTTAGAGTGTGCATTAAATTTTTTGTTTTAAGCATTTTTTCCAGTAAGCAATTAAGCAAAATGTATTAACCAGTAATGACAATGCTGCCCATTTCAGAACATTTCATCTATAAAGGGCCACTCAGACTTCTGTCATTACAATCCACCAATATCAGTCAATATGTACAATATCTGCAGAAGTAAGTCTTCTGAATAATTTCACATTAAAGAGATCTGTAACTAATGAAGAGGTTGCTGCTGGTAAATAACGTTACATTTCAGTGTTTCCACTACAAATTCAGTACCTGCTGCCCTTGAAGAATAGACTGCCTATGTTACATTAAAAAATGGTAAGCTGGTAGTATTACAATAGGGAAGAGATGGCACACAGACAATCAGTTCATAGTTATTAGGCATGTCATCTATAGGAAGGCACACTCAGGTCTGCAGCATTTCATGCCCCCAAAGTATCAGCAATCCATCTATATTGTGTGGGAGTAGAACCCACAGCCTTCTTCACCAGAGGCAAGTATGCTACCTGCTGTGCTACTAACACTGTCTTCAAATTTTGTAGCACCAGCACTGATGGACATTTGCTAAAAAAATAGCTGTATATTGAAAACAGACTTAGCATGAACAGCAATAAACTTTTGTTCCATTAAAGCTCACAGTTCCTTGAGAATGCATTGAAACTCAATTCCCTTCAAAATGCACACTTGTATTCTATGGGAAATCTGGCAGTTGGTGTAGAGGATTCAGGCTCTTGTCCTCTGTAACCAAGGTATAGGATTTGAGCCTGAGAAAATTAACTAACCTGGCACGCCTAACTAGGGCATTATACACACACACACACACACACACACACACACACACACACACACACACACACACACACACACCCTTACTGGAATGAAGTAGCAGGAATGTCATGTGTTAATCCATGGATATAAGAAAAAGCAGCATCGTGTACATGTCAATGAGTTTAAATTTCACATGTGGAGAGAACAGATTTCTCATGCCTTAAATTCTACATGCTGGAAGAAAAACTGCAGGAATGAATGTATGTGCGTGCATCGATGTACACAGGAAGAAGCTTGTCAAAATGTGCATCAAAACACGCATAAGAAGCACACAGAGCATGTTCTTAAAGAAGAACACCCTTAATTATTTATTTTTTAAAGTTTTGGCAGCCCCCCCCCCCCCACTACCAGTGGGCCCCTTCCCAACTGCCTAGGTCGCCTAGTGCTGGATCCAGCTCTGAGGATTAGTAGTGTAAAAAATAGTGAAAGAAATGAAGGACACAATTAAAAACACATGGGACAATTCTTATAAAGGCTGTTGGTTAAGTAGGAGCTACACCTTATGAGGTATGAAGATAAATCATGTGGTGACACTTACTGCCATCGGACTCTGTGTTTCTCTTATTCACATGTATGCATGTATGCGTTACAGCAGTGTAAATCTCCACAGCCCCTCTCACTGTGTCTCTTTATTTTCTCTGGCAGAATTTTAAGCCAGCAAATAACGGTAAATGATGAACTACCAAACCGAATTATTTCTGGCACCATTCTCATTAAACCAAATGTGAAGGAGTTCACAGAAACAGCAGTAGTATTTGAAGATGGAACTGTGGAAGAGAACATTGATGCTGCCATCTTTGCCACTGGCTACACATTTTCATATCCCTTCCTTGAAGCCTCCATTATTGATGTCCGAAGTAATAACACTAATCTCTACAAGTATGTCTTCCCACCACATCTGGAGCAGCCAACATTGGCTGTCATTGGTCTGGTTCAGCCAGTTGGAGCGATTATGCCAGTTTCAGAAATGCAGTGCCGATGGGCAGCACGAGTCTTTAAAGGTACGTATTAATGCATGCTGTACTTATTTCATCCTTTCAGAACGTTTCTACATGGTTACAGCTTTAATGTGTTGCCATGGCACTAGGTATGAGATGACAGAATTTGTTTTATCACTGAAGGACTGACTGTAGGTTGGGGTATTCACTGAGTTATGAATAGCAAGACAGCAATTCAGAGAAAATCAAAAGCAGAAATCAAGACTTTGCTTTCACCAATATGGGAAGGGGTAAAATTCAGAAGAAAGAAAATCCTTGATGTTGCATCTTAAGTGCTTTCCTTCATCTGACAATTGGCAACGTCAAGATAGGAATTTTAAAACTAGTGGGGTATACGTAGTGTACGGGGGTGCTGGTTAGTATTTTCTTTCCTGATGGCAGTCGCTGTTAGAGGAGTTTAGGGTTTCCTCCTTTCAGTCTTGTGTGAGATACTGCCTTTTTTTTGGGAATTAGAGCTCTAACCTTACAAGCATCATTCCTGATACTCAGCTGAGAATTAGTTTCCTAATGGACTTAAGCTTTTTTGTTTTAGCGGCTTTTACATGAGGCTCTGCAGTTACCATTTTGTAATTATTATTGGCATACAGGAATTTTTGTTAGTCATGTCAATATGGTTGATTGCTATAGCCCCTAATGACTATACATTTTTACAGCTGTCTGTGCCTTTGGGAAGGTATATCTTCCCTCATCTAATATGATTTTCAAGTAGCTGATTTAATAGTACCTGTTATGAATGTAGCTCATATACATAAGTGTACGATCATATAGTTTCTACTGACAGTGGGCAGGATTTTATGATATCTTGAGGATGTTTCAAGGCAATCAGGACAGGAAGTGGCTTGCTGGGATGATCATTTACGTAGCATGATAAATGTAAAGGTATCCATAGTGACCTTTCTAAAACTCTTGTCATTGTTAGTCATTCATACTGACTATAGAATTTAGATTACTTGGTACACTCTTTGGTCTTAGCCATACCTGTCAAGTGTCAAGATTTTTGCAGAATGTCCAGATTTTTTATGTTGTATTTTTGGTATGTTCCTCATCAAATCTGTGTTTTTTGTCAAGTCACTGAGAATTGAAGTCACTAAATAATGACATACATTTGAGTTTCAGACTTCATATCCTTCAGAAAATGCACGCCAACACAAATCCTGCTATTCAAGCAACTTTTTTTTTAATTTATGAGTGATATTTAAAATCTGTCCCTATTTTCTGGGCCTTTGTGCCCCCCATTATTGTAGGGTTTACACAGATTTCCTGTGTTAAGAGGTTGAAAAATCTGGCTCTATTTTATTGAAATGGTTCTCTGATTACCTGAATGGAAAGTATTTGAAAGATGTTTTGCTAAATTCTCAAATCTCTCTCATCCCTGTTCTATCAGTCATCCTTTGAGTGTCTTTCCTTGGATCATTGCTTTTAACTATCTATATTAACTCCATGAAGGATCAGAAATATCCCCCCTTATGCAGAAGCTGTCATTATCTGGGAATCAGGGAATTTTCCATATACTATCTGCAGTTTATATATGTCTAGCCCAGCTTAAGTATTTAATGACTATGAGCTTAAAGGACCCAAAGTTAATATAAAAAAAAAACGTGCAATGGTCTTTGCAACACGTAAGTACTTCAGGCTATGTAGAAGAACAAATGGAACTTCATGGATCCTGACGGTGGCCCACTGAATTTGGTGCATTCATAAATCATCTTGTGATCTAGTTTGGCACAATGGATAGGGTGTTTACCTCACAGGCAGGAGGTACATGGTTTGACTCTCCCAAAAGGAAATTAGCTAGGCTTAAAATGACCCCTAAAGGTAGCTAGCCTAGTATTTACCTATGAACTTGATCTATCACTCATATCAAAAATGCAGGGGGAAAAAAATCACCTCAATGTTCTAGGTGTAAACTGTCTCCTAACCAAACAGGTAGGCTTGCTATTGGCAAGGATTTACTGCTATCCACCCTCAAGTACTTTTACCGGTCATTGGCTCCGGCTCCTCTAAAAAACCTACACAAACCCAACCACTTCAAAATCAGCTCAGTCTCTTTACTGTTTAAGCTAAAAGGAAACATCATCATTGCCTTTCAATTAATCAGGCAAGCAGGCTGGTTTATAACCCACCTCAGACATACATCTCTCATTGCAATGTTGCTATACAAAAATTCCAGTTTATGGACCACTGTTAGACCATATTGCAGCTTATCAGTGTAAAACAATGTTCCAGGTCTGTTAACTGCAGTAACAGCTCCTTCTCTTACCTTGGCCATCTGGGTTCCTCTTCGATACCCTTTATCTGGTTTCTACATCTTCTCTTTCTCCAAACAACTAAAATTACACCCACATGACCAGATTGAATGCGTATTAGATTTGTAAGTTAGCAACATATAGTAATTATAATGTTTACACTCACCCTGCAGGCCTGCCGTCCAGAACAGATTTCTAAGCAGTATTAAGTATGTCTTCAGTTTTATATTTATGTCAATTTTTGTCTATTGCTGTGTTTTTTTTTTTTTTTTTTGCATATTGTATCTTTATTATGTTTGTCAGTTTTTCTTATTTTGTTACTTTGTATACTGCTTACATTAATTATTGTTGTAAGTAGGTCATGAACTGAAAAATGGTCTCTCTGGGCCAGTTTGCCTACGTACTAAGTAATAAAAATAAAGGTAACTAGTGGATGCTGTGGTTTCTGGGGAAAGCTGTCACTAACAGAGGAATGAGAAGGCCTAGAGCTAATGTGAAACTGATTCTTCTTTCATGTGGAGCCTTATTTTTGATATACTTTATATTTTGGTCCCCTTAAGAATGACCTCAGGATGGAAACATTTCAATGAATGGTAATGGAATAATGCAAGATGCAAGTCTGAGCATATGAGGGAATGTTAAAGTGCCTAAGGTTGGTTAGTCTGGGTTAGGGAAATGAGAATTCATATCTCCGACACGTGAACAGTGTTCAGAATGCCACATCTTTCATAAAAGGAAATTTCTGAGGAACAAGTAATCCTTAAAAGACTAAAGGAGCTAGGCTAGAGAGCAGATAGTGGATGCCTTTCATCTGAGAAAAGGTGGTGGGAGCATTGAACCCTAAAAGATGTAAGAAGTGGTGTACTCAGAGTTTTGAAATATATATGAAAAGTATACCAGAGGCTTTGCTAGAAGAATACTGTGAAACTGGAAATGTTTTCTAGTAAGCAGAGAAAAGGAGTGGAGGGGTCTAGTATTACTTGGCACCAGTTACACTGTAAACATTTTATCTTCTGTTTCACTGGATATGCTGATGCATCCGGCTCATTTTTTTTAACAACACAGGCCTTTGTTCTCATAATGGTTAAATATATGTAGTAAGCTTTGGTTGGTTTACATCAATGTTTTCTTTGCTTAAAACAAAATAAGTGTGCTGCTCTCCATTGCTGTAATATTTAAGTCGGGGCATTTCTTAGCTCCTAATAATTATCGCAGCCTTCATACTGGCTAGGTTTTGGGAACAGTGCCATTGTATTTGGGCCTCTCGTAGCAGAAAAGCAGAAGCAGAGAGGCTCTCTTTTAGTTGCTACTCTGCTGGTAATCCTGATATTATGGAAATGCATGTACACCTTAATTTAAGGATGAAAATTTATAAAAAAGCAAATAAATTAACTGTTATTCACATGGATTTAGTCACACTTAAACAGGAAGTCAATTATGCAAGCAGCAAAAGCAACCGATTCCAGAGAAAATACTCAGTCTATAGTCGATAAATGTTGACTTAAGAGAGCATGATTCAAAAGAAAGGGAAATTGTTATTTTCACTTACTCAAAAGGGGCACACAGTACCAATGTATGGCTGTTTCACACTCCACTAAGTATACTTATAAGTGATTTTTCACTTTTTTTTTATTGCAGCTGGTTGAAGCCATAGTAACTTGCATTGTGTGAGACCAGTATGTATTGCAGTGGGGTTTTCATATTTTCCCACTGTGGTGTGTGTCATGTGACTGTGCAGATAGTATGTATACACACACACACACACACACACACATAAATATGTATATAAATATATATATATATATATATATATATATATATATATATATATAAACACATATGTATGTATATACATATATAAGTGTGTGTGCATATGTGTATGTGTGTGTGTGTGTGTGTGTGTGTGTGTGTGTGTGTGTGTGTGTGTGTGTGTGTGTGTGTGTGTGTGCATGTGTGCGTGTGTGCGTGCGTGTGTGCATGTGTATGTGCGTGTGCGTGTGCATGTGCGTGTGTGCGTGTGTGCGTGTGTGTGTGTGTGTGTGTGTGTGTGTGTGTGTGTGTGTGTGTGTGTGTGTACTAGAAGGGGGCCAAGCTCTCCAGAGGGGGTCACGTTTTCTTTTCTTTCTTTTCTTTTTTCTTTTTTTAATAAAAATGTTGATTTTTTTCTTTCTTTCTTTCTATTATACAACTGGTAGTACCCAGGTTTGCAAACACAGCTTCAGAATCATAGATGCTTAAGAAAAGGTATTCTATGAAGTCACAATATTTAAGATGAAACCAACACGCCTGCTTTGTTCAGGTCCTACTGCTGACTGAGTTCCATGGGAAATCTTTCAAGCATGTCCTAGATCACTCATTTAGTACTAAGTAGTTACAAGAAATTTGTTACAAAGAAGGAGCTTTACCTAGTGATAGTAAATGCTTGCTATGATCTCATGGTAAATAATGTAACTATTACTGCGGTAGTTTACTAGAATGCGTTAGATTTCTGCATAAGAAACATTAATTGCAATGTTATCACCTTATTGATGTGAGGAATTCAAAGTGTACTGTCCTAATTATTCAGTAGATAAGGACTGTTTGCCTGCTGTAGTTTTTCACTTATGTTTTAACCTGTACATGCAGGATACTTACTGGGAAGGTTTCCGTGGGTTGTCATAGCCTCTGCATTGGTATAAGTAAGTGGATTTCATATTTACCCTCCACAGACAGCATTTCTTTGTAGCCATATGAAATAAGCACTGCTAGTGGTATCGTGTTTCTCCTCACTGAGTTGTTAAAGGTCTGTTGGTCTGCACATGCATATGCTGATTGGCTATTGCAAGGCTGATTGGAGACTCACTTCAATCTCTTTCCAAGTCTGCCACCTACGATTTGTGTATTCATAGTAAATAATTTCACCTTACCAGTAGCATAGACCATCACTTACGAATGTTGCACTGCTATCATAATAGCTATTAGCATTGTTAAAAACACCAGAGATCAGCACTGTTTAAAAATTGTTCAAGTAATCATAGCCACAAACATATGATAAGAAACAGGTTAGCCACATGGTGGTGTGAACCCTGGCTTTAGATGTTGCTGTTAAAGTGACACCCCTATCCCATTCACAAACATGGGAAAACGGGTTGTGGATGATTCGATTTAATTCATAACCAACACTTATAAAAAATCACTTAAACACTAATAGCTTTCATCTTTACTGCCACCCCCCAGAAATACATACAATGACATTGCCAAACCGTAAATGACTACTAACCCCACAATCCAAATTTTCCATACAGTATATAAACTATGACAGCTACCAACACATGTTTCATTACCCAAAACAATTATTTACTGCAATACCCTTACATATTTCTACTTGTAAAAAAAATACAAATAGATAATGCATTTCTTAATATCTCCATACTAACATCCTACACCTTTGTAACCTTCCTTGCAAACTATCACTGTCCTGTCCTGGCCAAATCGTTGTTACTAACATTGCACCCACACTATAAGCTCCACTATTCTGTACAAAAATATAGTCATTACAATGCAGATCTGTAATAATTGCCCCCAGTCTTTCATTTTAAACTCAGATACTTAAATCCACATTGATCCAGCTGTATACAAACTGTTACTTAAGTTAGATACACCACCTCACTAACCCTGCTAACCTGTAGAGATACAAAACCTAAAATCCATACAAATAACCACAGCATTCCTGAACTCTCACTCCAGGACACCTAATGACTTCAATGATCACCATTTAGAACAAGAACACTTAGCCATCTACCTACTTAACTGAATAAACTACTGAAACTTCAACAAGGTGTCTTTATTCCTCCCACAGGGAGGGTATCAGAGAGAGAGAATCTCCTAGATCTGCTAGCTAAAGTGATTTTATCTGGACTAATCCTTTGTACTCTGCAACTTTAAAATGGCTGTTGGTGAAAGAACATTCTGTGGAATGACACCAGGCTATTGGAATAATAAACCAACATAAATATGAAATATTAACACATTTCCACTTTTAAGAAAGTATAAAAATAAGTCTTTCGTTTTTTCCTGGTTAGGGGTAGCCATAACGGAACTCCAGTCCACTCATGATTGGCAGTGGATTTTTACGGTGTCGAGTTGCCAGCCTGATGCCCAGTCTTCAAAGAAGGCACGCCCATTCACACTCGCACCTACAAGTATAGTAAAACACATTCTGAAGGAAAATAAATGTTTCTGTTTTTTAAATAATAAACAGGTCAACCAATAGATTTCACATCCATTAAAACATTCAACAAAATCTTATATAGAAATTAATGAATAAACCAAGACTAAATACTTTTAAAAACATCACCGCATAAAGGACCAAACAAGTAAGTAATGTTTAAAAATATTGAATAAACATTGTAAAAAACTTTGCTATTAGACTTTACTAATATTACATAGCTAAGTTTACCATCACTTGATATGTTGCTCACGGCGAAATGTATTTTATTGTCTTTATATGAATCTTATCTTAGTTAACTCATATATTTTCTGTTTATCAATGAGTATGTAATGCTTTTTATATAAAATTATGTTCCTGAATCAATGTATTATTATTTGTATTAATGCATTGTATGTCATTGCATGACTATATGTCACTGCGTTAATGCCTTATGGCCTGGGTCATGACCGAAAAGAGTCTTTGGACCAGTGCACTCACCCACCGACAAACTTATAAGAAATACATATTCTAATACTAAAGCTTGAACAAATAAGTTAAGTCAACCAATTTGGAATGCTATTCCAGGTCTAAAGCTTACCCATCTAAAGGACTGACGTTTATATAATAAGATTCTAAGGATTCACACATGGATAGACATACACCAATCAAACACTCTTACAGTAACAGAAACCTAGTTACCACCATTAATAACAGATGAAGAGATAGTACCCTAGGCTAAAATGCTACAAAATGGGTGGAATTGTCTGACCTTTGAGAAATAAGAAGGTATCCCATAGCATTATCTAATTTCAGTAAAGCATAAATCCTAATCACTACTCTTAAGAATAATTATAAAACCCAATTCTAGAATACTATCTCCACCTTAGAAGACATTCTCATCTGACTCACATCTACCTTAAAACAAAACAGTATTATATTAGATGATTTCAGTGTCGACTGGACTACAATACATACCATAAAGGAATTGTACCAGTAAACTCCTCAAATCGACCTTCACTAATTAGTGTTCCAACAAGTTAGCTAAAGTAACTGAAAACTAACTACACACACAGCCCAAATTACCAAATCATGTGTAATACCTGATTCCATAAATACTACCTCCCAGTCTATGAGGTCTAGGCTGGTACTAAACTACACTAAAATGCCATCTATAACTGGGTTTGCAACTAACAGCTTTAATAAGGATACTTTCAAAGATTTACTTAGTAAGTGTAACGTAACCCTAGACCATGCTGCGACATTCTGCAATGACTCATTTAAAAGTACTTATCAGTAGCTCCTCTATGCAGGCAGAGAGGAAGCTGTGATGCTGCCCTCGGTATGTCACTTAAAACAAGAAGACAGTAACACTAAGAGTTAAGATATGGAAAACCTGACACTCAACTAAATGTCATCAAGCAGTACAAACACAGAAACCTAAGAAACCAGGCAAACATGCGAAAGACTCCAGCTAAGAAAACTACTAGAATAATTTACAACACAGAGACAACAATAATCCTACATAATTCTGTCAATCCATTAATAACCTTCTCAAACAAGTAAAGAAACCTAAGCCAAATCTATTTCTAAATAAATTTGATGGTACTGCATCCTGTACAATAAACTTGCATTTTATAAAAGCATCTTTCTCTGTAACAAAACCAGACATCATAAATAAAGTATCTTTCCTTTCAAGTGCAAAAACAAGGCTCCTATTGCTTTGAACAAACAGTCCCAACAAATATCAAAAAGCTGATAAAGAAATTAAAACCTACCCTCTTAGCACAAGGTAACTTACCTTTTCAATACCTTTACTGCAGACTCAGTGTTTGCCATGTAAACAAATACATCACTTAATAAATCTTTTCATCAAAGAGCTGAATGCGCCTGCTCAGTGGAATCTTCTATTGCTCCACTCCGTAAGGAAAGTACCTCAATTGAACTCAAAAGTTACAAACCAATAGCTATCTCAACTTTCTCTTGGGAGTAGTAGAAAGATGTATAAATTAGCAAGTACTATAATACTTAAAAAGCAAAAAACTCTTATTTAGTACAGTTCATCAGGAAAGAATTCTAGATCAACTAGTGAACATCTGTTTTTCTAGAGCTCTTTAAAGCTTTCAGTACTGTATCATATTAAATGCTAGTGTATAAATAATCAGAAGTCAATATAAATGGTTCCTCGCTGAACTGGATCAAAAGCAATATCTTTCAGCATGAGCAAAGTATATGTTGTCAGAGCACCTATTCCTCCCTTCTACCTGTATTAGCAGTGGTGCTTCATGGGTCACTCCTGAGTTCATTACTATTAATCTCTTTATCAATAAAAAGTACACTTCCACACGAGAAACATACATCATGACTCCAAGATAACCCAACTTCAAAAAGTAACACATTTCTGTTCACTTGACAATTTCCTGAGAGATTCAGTTACTATTAGATGCCAATATAACTAAGCTGATACTCTTTGTCCCCTCAAATATTTTGGACAAAGCCATGCCATACCTTGCAGCCAAACTTGACTATCTACATTTCATTCCATTCTCTTACCAAGCCTCTGCTGTGCTTCTTAATCTTTCAGCCAACCCTTCTAAATAAGGTACAACAAAGTTATAATATAATAGTAACATTTGTTGCAAACCCATTCAGCCAACCCTTCTAAATAAGGTACAACAAAGTTATAATATAATAGTAACATTTGTTGCAAACCCATTCAGCCAACCCTTCTAAATAAGGTACAACAAAGTTATAATATAATAGTAACATTTGTTGCAAACCCATTCAGCCAACCCTTCTAAATAAGGTACAATAAAGTTATAATATAATAGTAACATTTGTTGCAAACCCATTCAGCCAACCCTTCTAAATAAGGTACAACAAAGTTATAATATAATAGTAACATTTGTTGCAAACCCATTCAGCCAACCCTTCCAAATGAGGTACAACAAGGTTATAATATAATAGTAACATTTGTTGCAAACCCATTCAGCCAACCCTTCCAAATGAGGTACAACAAAGTTATAATATAATAGTAACATTTGTTGCAAACCCATTCAGCCAACCCTTCCAAATGAGGTACAACAAAGTTATACTATAATAGTAATATTTGTTGCAAATCCAACGGTCACCTTTGTGCTGCACTGAAAAACTTGCTCACTGAAGCCCAGATCAAAACAGTTCACAACATCCTGAGCAAACCTGACAAAAGTCCATCCATAAATAATCTAATTCAAAAATATCTATGACTAGAAAAATGAGATCTCAAAACTATAATTTATTACAAATACAAAAGTGAAATCATCAGCACAGACATGAATTATCTTCTGTTTATGCAGGAAAAATGTAATTCCATACCAAAATGCATTGGACAAGAGCCAAACATTAAAAGTTTCCAAAAACAGCTAAAAAAAACTATCTAGTGACCAGTTAGATCTCTTCTTTCAATAGACTACCTTGATTTCACACTACTACTACTAATTAGCAGCAAAATGTTTCAGATGTACCATTTCCCTTCTACAATATGTTATTATTTCCCCTCTCCCTGAATTATTCCCTTATTTACCTTCTTTCTTTAGTTTGTCTCAAAGCACTGCCCCTATATTTTGTCTTCTACAGACTGTTGAGGTGTGATCTATGTCTGGCATACAAGGCATCCCAGGATTCCACTCTCATGGACCTCTTGCATATCCACAAAACAAATATCATCAGAACTACCTGATCCAAGGACTTAAACCCTGCTTGTAACATAAATAGGACATGTTGGTGGGATAGGTATGTGTCTCAGAGAAAATCCCTTCTCTCCAATAGGTTTCCATCCATGTTCTTCCTGATCCTATTCAAGCCTTACCTGGACCACTAGATAGGAAATCAGAAATTCATCCCTAGTCTGTCACATATGTCTTTAATCAATAGAGGAAACCTATAAATGTTTGACCACAAATACCCTGGCTTA
The DNA here is from genome assembly GCF_019279795.1 of Protopterus annectens. Lineage (NCBI taxonomy): Eukaryota > Metazoa > Chordata > Ceratodontiformes > Protopteridae > Protopterus > Protopterus annectens. Next base: position 346,961,629 of record NC_056744.1, read on the forward strand.
CACATAGCCCTAAAAATAACCTCTAGGGTACCAAACTTTTTGGATACATTTGCGATGCATGGCTAGGCTTAAAAAGGTCTTTGTGGTCATTAGCTTAGTGTATAAATATGAACCTGTTCCTATCAATTTACCTATCCCCTTATTTACCACATTGTTTCATATTCTTATATCACCTGATTTTCTCCACATCTCCTTTTATCTACCTTTTCCTCCTAATTCTTACGTTTGTCTTTTTCTTTTCATCCTTAATTAAAATACCATATCCTGTCATCTACATTTTTTTTAAACCTCCTGGGCCTCCAATGAAAAGGGTTTTTTTTTTGCCCAGTCAGACTATCCTGGTAGATAAATGCAAAAATAAATAAAGTATATAAGACAGACCTCTCTGCATAATAGTATTTTTATGAGACATTGCTTTGACTTCAAGACATCACGTTCATGCATTGTGTTTGCCCCATCCTGTAATGCATTCTTAGTATCTCATGAGTGCACATTTTGTACCTATTATACCAATAATCCATTAAAAGAATGGATTCTTGGGATCTTGTGGGTACACATTTTGTACCTATTACACCAATGATCCATTAAAGGAATGGATTCTTGCGATGTCATGGGTACACATTTTGTACCAATCACACCAATAACTCAGTTATAGAATGCAGTCTTAAGATCTCATGGGTACAAATTTTGTACCTATTACAGCAATGATTCAGTTACAAAACGGAAATGTATGTCTAAACTACCTGTGTGACAAATTAGGGACAGATAAATATACAACTAGAATGAAATCCCTGTCCTGTAAAGACACACCTAAGAATCTGTTGTAATTGTTTGCTGAAAAAAGAACTCTATTTCAATAAGCAGGTTGGAACATACCATCAGGTACAGTAGGACAACATGATTCATCTCTCTTTAACTGATTCACTGTATGTTTTGAAATTCTAATGAGTTATTGGATATTATACAACAACCCCCCCATTAAATATTCAAAAATGTGCATGTTGATTGGTCAGCGTGTACGTTGTAAATCAGAGTTATAGTAATGGAAAAAGGTCCGGTCGCCCAGACTTTTTCCATTAGTATAACTCTTTTTTTACAGAAACGGAGAACGCAAGATCTCCGTTGCTTTTTACACACTGTCTCGCTATGTTAAACGAGTTTAACATAGCGAGACAGCTTTAAAAAAAGCAGTGGAGATTCTCCATTGCTTTTTTTAAAGCTGTCTTGCTATGTTAAACCCATTTAACATAGCGAAAACAGTTTGTAAAAAGCAACAGAGATCTTGCTTTCTCCGTTGCTTTTTTCAAAACTGTCTCGCTATGTTAAATGGGTTTAACATACCAAGACAGCTTTAAAAAAAGCAACGGAGATTCTCTGTTGCTTTTTTTAAAGCTGTCTTGCTATGTTAAACCCATTTAACATAGCGAAAACAGTTTTTAAAAAGCAACAGAGATCTTGCTTTCTCCGTTGCTTTTGCCCACAGTTCTGATGTACTCCGTAGGCATACGCATGCGCAGTACATCAGAACTGCTGCAGAATACCAGACAGCTGTGGAAGGGCAGCAAGGAGGCATTATACAATGCCATTATTTAAGAAAAGTAATTATTTTTTTCTTAAATAATGTCATTGTATAATAGCAATAACCCATGCCTGGGTGTGGGTAATGCTGGATTTACCCACGGTTGGCTTTGTTTGGCCACTCGGGCTTCGCCCTTGTGACCAAACCACACCAACAGTGGGTAAATCCAGCATTACCCACACCCAGGCGTGAGTTATTGCTATATGAACTCATCTGATACCAGTGGATCCCACATCCCACAATGCCGAATCCTTCACAAATGCTTTCTATGGACATCTCCAAGAATGCATGGATCATGCAATCCCAAACAAATCCAAGTCCCTTTCCACCAAATGTAAGCGTCCTGTCTGGTGGACCTCAGCCATAAACAAATTGTATAACAAAAGAAGGAAGCTACTGCACGTCAGAGCGAAATCCCATGAAGGGAAGACATCTCTGATCAACATTAGCAGAAAACTACGTTCTCTCATAAAAACATCCAAGGCAAACTTTGAGAGAAAAATCGCTAAGGACACTAAAGATAACCACAAAGCCTTCTTCAGCTATGTTAGAAACCTGGGCGGAAACCCTCAGATATGCTCAGAGTTGGTTCACAACAACAAAAAATACACAGAACCCACAGATATTGCTAACATTCTGGCTGACAGGTTCAGTGCAAATTTCTCGCCTCCTTCACCCCAAAAGAAGAAATACTTATCGCAGCTGAATGTAATCTCCCTGTCATCTCAGATGTCCAAGTGAGAACTGCCCTAAACAAAGCAAGAAACACAGCATCAATGGGACCTGACGGTATCCCGGGGTGCGTGTTACGTGAACTCCAAGAGGAGCTAAACCCACACATAAAAATGCTATTTAACCTTAGCCTTACTCGGGATATGTACCTGAACACTGGCGTACAGCAACAGTGGTCCCACTCCACAAGGGGTGCCTCTACAGACCCTGGAAACTACCGCCCCATAAGCTTGACTAGCCTGGTCTGCAAAGCTATGGAAAGAATCATTATGGAACTCATAAACGGAGACATAGGGGACCTACAGACGCTTGACCCCACCCAGTTCGGCTTTGTAAAGGGCAGATCCTGCCTTTTAAACCTGGTTGACTTTTTCGAAACAGTCACTAGAGCCATTGATGAGGGCAAAGCAGTCCATACAGCATACCTGGACTTGGCTAAGGCTTTCGACACAATACCCCACTCAGGCATCATAGATAAGCTAAACAGCTTAAAAGTAAACCCTTATTTCACTAGATGGGTGGCAAACTGGCTAAAGGACAGAACCCATAAAGTTAAAATCGCTGGAGCAATGTCAGACTCAAAGCCAGTCACAAGTGGTGTCCCACAGGGATCTGTCCTGGGACCCCTCTTGTTCGGCATTTATTTCTCAGATGTTAAAGCAAACATGGGAGGGCTGTGGCTGACAAAGTTCGCAGATGACTGCAAACTAGGCGCCATAGTCGATACACCAGCAGATACACACATCCTACAAAAAGGCCTCACTGAAATGGACAACTGGTGCCGTAGTCATGGCCTTAAACTAAATGCCAAAAATGTATAGTCATCCCTTTGGAAAAACAAAGTACCCACAAATTATCACATAGACAGCAACCCACTGAGTACGGAAAAAGTAATCAGAGACCTAGGGACCCAAGTAGACAGCGACCTCTCATTTGACACCCACGTTGCCAAAGTGGTTAGAAAAACATTCTACCTTGCACACCTCATCATGAAGGGTTTCACATCCAGATCCAAGGATGTCATTGTACCCCTATATTCCTCCCTCATCAGACCCATGATTGAGTACAATGCCCTATTTGGTATGTACCTCACCCAGCACTTGCAACAGCTGGAGAGACCACAAAAGTACCTCACCAAAAGGATCAAGGGTCTCCAACATATGTCTTATTCTGCCAGACTAAAGAAACTTCAGCTCTATCAGTAGCATACCACCTGCTCAGAGGTGATCTCTGCCTGACGTACAAGGCCATGTCCAATCAGGATCTGATGGACATGCTCCACCTCAAAAAATCCAAATCCATCAGGACCACGAGAGCTAAAGACTTAAACCTCGGCACAAGTATGAATAGGACATGCTGGAGGGATAGATTCATAACCCAGAGGCTTCCCATGCTTTGGAACAGGATCCCAGTTCGTATTAGGCAGAGCCCCTCACTGACTCTCTTAAAGAGAAATCTTGATGAGTGGATGGGAGATCGTAAGTTTACCCCAGGGGTCACATCTGTGTCACTGCTAGACAGGGGCACAGTAAACTAATTCTATTATATAAGGGGACCTTCACTGTGTCACTACTAGACAGAGGCACAGTATTCTAGATTTATTCTGTACATTTTTGTACCATTTCATGGGGTGGCAAAAGCCACATCACTATGGCTAGGCTTACAAATGCCCCAGGGCAGATAGCCTAGTACTATACTATGAAACTATGAAACTATTAAATGAGTTCGTACTCAATGAATCAATAGGAAGCCATGTATTCCCGGTTTATAAATGCATCATCAGAAACATTTCTGAAATTTTATATTGCAAATATATCTAGACAAGCAAAATGCCAACGTAGAATGAAATCAGTCTTGTATAAGATTCATTTAAGTTTCAGTGAGGAGAATATGTGGAGATGATAGTCTGTTATGGTTACTACAGTGCATATCCATTTGGAAATTGTTTCTGTCACTTGTGTATCCACAAAAAGCACTTCAGACTGAAAGCAGCATATTTTCCATAAAATATTGATTGCTTTTGAAGTACTGATTTCCATGCACCACTCAGGTGCAAGTGATTATTACTTTCATATTTGTTATACCTCATAGCAGTATAAATGAGTTCATAAGATCTGATTTTATGTTATGCTTACAATTTTTCCCCCTGTTTTATGTTCTAAACCAGGGCATTTCATGTCTTGTGTTCTATACCAGGGCATTTCGTGTCCCAGTGGAGGTGCTACAGTAAAACCAGTTTAACATACTGAGTGTCTCACACAGAACAAGATGGGTGGTAATACCGTATAGCCAGGCCAGCTTCATTGCTCTCAGAGCTGTTGGATGTGTCTCTGGACTTATTATTGAGGAGTTGCAGATGATGGTTGTAAAGTCTGAGAAAGGCATGCATGTCTCTCACTGGCTGAGCGGCTCTTTCTGATGGTGGTTTTTGGTATAATATTTTTGAGTATGGATACTGTAGGTAGCAAAGATGACCTTAAGGATAGTATATCTGTAAGTGTTACAGGTACAGAATAAACAAGTAAAGATTTTAAACAATTCTTTTATTTGTATTACACTCATAAGCCATAGTTTGTAGGGACAGGTAGCTCATACTTTGGTGCCAAAGGTTATACCTTAAATGAAAGATGGTAGAAAAATTCTACCCTCCCGTTCCTGTTCAAATGGTCAGAGTAGTCAGTGGAGTGGTTTACATGTTCATAGACAGAACAATACAAAGAACCAATGAATAATGAAAATATAAGACCACCCACCTAAGAAGCCATGACACTTTGATGGAAGGACAGTCATGTGGTACTGTGACAGTAGCAGAAACACTACAGAGAGAACCATGACTGAGATGTAAAGTAACAGGATGCAGAATTTCTAAGAGGGATGGGATTAAACAAATGTAAAATGTGGAGAGGGTAGAACCCTATATATATAAAGAAAAAGATAAAGGCAGCATAATAAATGAGAACCAACAAGGAGGGGAAGTCTCATAGGTCACCTGGAAACCTGGAAATGACAACACAGAAATCATTGTATGATAACTCAGAAAGAAACAATCTGCTAGAACTTGAGCTCATAATAATAGACAAAGGTATTGCACAAAGATATGGCGCACAGTAAAAAGATTAGTGCTCATGTCCGTCTTCTATTTTCTAAATCTATAGGTTTGAAGTTGCCACCTCCTCAATCTTTAAGACACTCTGACCCTAACTCAGACAAATAATGTATTATTGGAGTTCATAAAAACTAAATATTTACACACAAATATGCTAACAAAATAAGACCCATGCTGTAATGAATTTTACTACTGTTGCAGTCACCTGTATACAATCCCCTTTTAGTTTCCTCACTTACAGCTTCTGTCTCATTTACCCATGAGTCCATTTGTTGACCTGCTTTCCATAGTTCAGTGTTTCTTAAACTAATCATGAATCTATAGCCCCTTTGTTTCTTTCTGTTTCTCATCTCAAGCTCCAACCCACCTATTCACCCCCTGACAATGCTATGTCCCCTATGTCTTCAAGAAAATCCCAGTGTTTTCTGTTTTGTTTCTATCTGCGCTGTTGATACATTAGTAGAAATAACTAAAACTTATCTGCATCCAAAGTAAGGATGTTTTCCTTAATACCAGGGTAGTGGGGATTGCTGAGGTTCCCCAAAATGCAAACTTCACTTAGTGATCTACACTAACTTTAATTACCCCCTCCCCCATTATGTCTAATAGTAATTCTGTTTGGCCTGGTAGTGGTAAATGTATAATCTTGGACTGGGTACTAACAAACCAGCGTACTGAATCACTAGTACTTTTGTTGTCCATCTGTCACTCAGTGACCAATGTCTATTGGTAGGGTTTCTTTTAGGAAGGATATATAATTCCCCTGGGAGGAGTATCTTACTCATAAACTTAGTTCCAAACTGAAAATTGCTGCTCTTGATCTATGCGTTTCCATATAAACCTCTGTAATCAACTAATCGGGCATTAAATAGCATTCAGCACTTTGTGAACACCCTGTTGCTCATAGAGCTCTCTGATAAAATCTAACGACAATATGTCAAGATAATAGATGTATGACAGGGCAGGGTAACAACTCTTGTATTGTCTCCTCAGAAACTATTTTGTTTGTATAGAAAAGTTGACAGTTTCTGACTTATATTCATTTCCACAAATTCTTCGACTATCGCCAAGATTCAGAAAACTTTTCTTGTGCTTGCAAGAACTGCTGCTGCCAAAAAGGGGCAGTTTTTGCAATTTCAGAAAATGCAATTCAGAGACATGTTTAGTTACAATGAGAAAAGACCTGCATGTCTCTGAATTGCATAGTGTTATCCCTAGTGCTAATTAGCACTTCTTTGGGGTATTAGCATTGCAGCTCATATATCATGTTTGGACAGGCACCTCTCTTATTCACTCTCCCACTCACATGCACATATTCAAACACACACATGCACAAACATATACACATTCAAAAATGCATATGCACACACACACACACACACACACACACACACACACACACACACACACACACACACACACACACGTACACACATATACACACACACACACACACACACACACACACACACACATGCACACACAATAAAGCATAACTTTTGACCACTTAAATCAAGAAATCGGGACAAAGCCTGACATAATAGGGGGAAAAGACCCCAAAATAGGGACAGATTTTAAATATTACTCTTATAAACTTAGAAAGTTGCTACAATAACAGGATTTGTGTTAGCACGCATTTTTCTAAAGGATATGAAGTCTGAAACTGAATGTATGTCATTATTTAGTGACTTCTTTTCCTCAGATCATCCTAGTGATTTGCTAGAAAACCACTAATATTTGGAACAGACCAAAAATATAAGGCAAAAATCTAGACAGTTGACAGGTATGACTCACACAGAGGCTACCTCTCTGCAGGACAGGTATGACTCATGCAGAGACTACCTCTCTGCAACACTTAATTAATCTTGCCTTTTACACGGACCCCCCCCCCATTGAGCACAATAGGAAAACACAATATTTTAGGCATGTTCAATAACATGGCTGGCTGTGCTAATTTAAGCAGGCATTTCCATGGAAGAGCATATGGCTAATTAGCATATGCCACTCCCCTGGAAAATGCTTCATTAGCATTCACCATGGCTGTGGAGAGATCTCAATGTTTTGATTGTGCAGACCATGTGGAATCACTGCTGTGAGCCTGTCTGTGAATTGGAATGGGCTACTGTGAACAGAAAGCCATCTGCATTAATGTCTACCTCTGGCGATTTTCCTTTCTGAATTCCAGCCTGTGTCTCATGCAGTTATCATGGTTTCTTTATGAAGAAGTGGTGGATTTTGTTTATACCTATCTTTATATCTAACTTCTGTCAGCTTCAGAAGTTCAAAGTTATCTCACTCAACCATTTCACCAAAGAGAGACTTAATACAAGCTGTCTTTTCTATCCAGGAGTTGTCACTTGAGAAAGACCAATACCAGTTTTACTCAAAATGAGTGAAATATAATGAAGTTGGACTACAGTGGACCTGTATGCTTTGAAAGCCAAAGTCAAAAATAAACATCATTCTTCAAACCTAAATAGAAAAGAGAAAAAAATATTCGATCAATTAAGCAAGAACAGGTCAATTAGAGTGATGAGACCTGATAAAGGTGGGGGTTCAGTTTTATCTGACTCTCTGGAATACTCACAATGAATATTTGAAATGTTGTACAATACAGCAACTTATTATATGGCCTCCATCAATGAAATTAACATAAGTTATAGGAGAATAGATTTTTTTTCTTAAAGGAATACTTAATGGACCAAAGAATCTCAGTAGAAACATATAATTTCTTAAAAGTTAAAAATACGGTAGTTGCTACAATTTTTAGTATTCCAAAGATTCACAAAAATATAGAAAAAACATCTTTTAGGCCAATAGTGGGTATTTGGGGTATGTGTAGATAGATGGTTAAAACCAGTTTATTATAAAGCTAATCATCTCAACAAGGATTCATTGATTTTTTTAGGAAGACTTAAGGAAACTCTTTGGGATAAAGATATAATTTTTTTGACTATAGATATAGTAGATGTTTTTACTTCAATACCAAGGAATGAAGGGTTGAACTTGTTTTATGAACGTACACATAGATATACAGAATATTCGAATGATAAGATCACTCTGATCACTGATTTTATGGGTCTTGTATTAGATTACAATTATATTTATTTTTGAGGGGGAATATTTTAAACAGAAAAAAGGTTTAGCTCTGGGTGTTTCCAGTTCCCCAGTTTACACTAATATGATCTTGTTAGAGTGGGAGCACAATAATGTTTTTAATAGTGGCTTTCATCAATTCATGACATTATATGTTCATTTCCTGGATGATATTTTTATTTTTATGGAAAGGACCAGAAACTGAAATCAATGGTTTTATTGTACATCTTCACAAATCATCTAGGTTTTTGAAATTTCCTTATACAAGTAACAAACTTAGATTCAACATACTGTGGATGGATTTAAATCCAAAATTTATAGGAAGTCTACATTTAGCAATCCTATTTGGATTTTACTAGCTGCCACCCTATAAGTCAAAAGAAAAGTATTGTAAAAGGTCAGTTAATTTGAGTGGCCTGTTTGAGAATTAAAGGATGTGGCAGCTATGTTTTATAGTAGGTTCATAGGTTCATAGGTTCATAGGTTGATACTAGGCTATCTGCCCTAGAGCATTTACAAGCCTAGCCAGAGAGTGTTTGGCTTTCATCACCCTTTTTAGATTAGTTGACTGTGCCTCTGTATAGTAGGTCACAGAAGATAGCCCATTTAAGGTTAGTTTACCGTGCCTCTGTCTAGCAGTGACACAGAAGAGATCCCAGGGGTAAATTTACGATCTCCCATCCAAACGTCAAGATTCTTCTTGAAGAGGGTCATTGAGGGGCTCTGTCTAACATGGATTGGGATTTTGTTCCAGAGTGAGGGGAGCCTCTGGGATATGAATCTGTCCCTCCAGCATGTCCTATTTATTTCTGTGCTGAGGTTTAAGTCCCTGGAGAGTGTAGCTCTAAGGGATTTGCATTTCCTGAGGTGGAGCATGTCCATTAATTCTGGGTTGGACATGGCTTTATACGTGAGGCACAGATCGCCTCTGAGTAGGCGGTAAGCAACTGAGTAGAGCTGGAGTTTCTTTAGCCGAACTGCATAGGGCATCTGTTTGAGTCCCTTGATCCTCTTGGTGAGGTACTTTTGGGGTCTTTCCAGTTGCTGCAGGTGTCGGGTAAGGTACATCCCAAATGGGGCATTGTATTCAATTATGGGCCTGATGAGTAATGAGTAGAGGGGCACAATGACCTCTCTTGCTCTAGATGTGAAACCTTTCGTGATAAGGTGGGCTATATAGAAGGTCTTTCTAACCACTTTGGCAACGTGATTGTCAAAGGAGAGATTACTATCTACTTGGGTCCCCAAATCCCTAGTTACTTCTTCCGTATTTAATGGATTACCTCCTATATGGTAATTTGTGGGCACTTTGTTTTTCCCAAAGGGGATGACTATGCATTTTTTGGCATTTAGCTTTAGGCCATGGCTCTGGCACCAGTTATCCGTCTCTGTGAGACCCTTTTGGAGGATGCTTGTGTCAGCCGGAGAGTCTATTATGGCACCCAGTTTGCAGTCATCTGCGAACTTGGTCAGCCATAGTCCTCCCGTGTTAGCCTGTACCTCAGAGAAATATATACCGAACAAGAGAGGTCCCAGGACTGAGCCTTGTGGGATGCCACTTGTAACTGGTTTAGAGTCTGACATGGCACCTGCAATTCTGACCATGTGGGTTCTATCCCTGAGCCAGTTTGCAACCCATCTTGTGACATAGGGGCTGATATTTAAGCTGGTGAGCTTATTTATGATGCCCGAGCGGGGTATTGTGTCAATGGCTTTTGCGAGATCCAGGTAGGCTGTGTGGACTACCTTCCCTTCGTCTGTGGCCCTGGTAACTGTTTCAAAGAAGTCAACCAGGTTCAAGAGGCACGATCTGCCCTTAACAAAGCTGAATTGGGTAGGATCCAGTGTCTGGAGGTTCCCGATGTCTTTGTTTATGAGTTCCATGATGATACGCTCCATAGCTTTGCAGACCAGGTTAGTCAGGCTTATAGGGCGAAAGTTTCCGGGGTCCGTTGTGGCACCTCCTTTGTGGAGCGGGACCACTGTTGCTGTACACCATTCCTTGGGTACATATCCTGTAGTAAGGCAGAGACTGAACAGTGACTTTATGTGAGGGTTAAGTTCTTTTTGAAGCTCGTGTAAGACGCAGCCCGGGACACCGTCCGGTCCCACTGATGCTGTTTTTTGCTTTGGAAAGGGCAGCTCTTACCTGTTCATCTGTGATGTCAGGGAGGCTATACTCTGTTGGGATGGACATTTGCTCTTTTGGGGGGGATGGGGGGGGAAATTTGCACTGAACCTGTCTGCCAAGATGTTGGCAATGTCTGTGGGTTCAGTGTATTTTTTGTCATTTTGCACTAACTCAGAGCATATCTGGGAGTTCCCACCCAGGTTCCTGACATAACTAAAGAAGGCCTTGTGATTGTCTTTAGAGTCTTGTGCAATTTTTCTTTCAAAGCTGACCTTAGATGATTTTATGAGGGATCGTAGCTTCTTGCTAGTACTGATCAAAGATGCCTTCCCTTTTTGGGATTTTGCTCTATCATGTAGTAGCTTCCTCCTTTTGTTGTATAGCTTATTTATGGCCAGGGTCCACCAGACAGGTCTCCTGCCTTTGGAGGAGTGAGTCTTGGTTTTATTTGGGATAGCATGATCCATGCATTCCTGTAGGTGTCCATAGAATGCGTTTGTAAAGGATCCTGCAGTTTGAGCCATATTTTCCACTGGCCCGGGGGCTTTGAAGGATACCACCTCGGTTTTGAGAAGTGTGAAGTTTGCTTTTGAGAAGTTCTTCACCGTGGTTACCTTGGCTGGGGGTGGGGACGGGATATGGATGTCCAGTGAGATTAATTTATGGACTGACCTTACCAATGAGGGGTATATCTCTGGTGTGGAACATAGAGTCCCCATGTTGGTGATGACCAGGTCCAATATGTTTTCCCCTCTTGTGGGGGTGGTGACCAGTTGTTCCATAGCATTTGAGTTTATAAATTCTAGGAACCGTTGGGCGAGGGAGTGTGGGCTTGAGTAGTTTTCCCAGTCAATGTTTGGGTAGTTGAAGTCACCCAATATAATGGTGTTTGGAGAGACCTTCATATTCTCCAGTGTTCTCAGGAAAGCCGAGTGGGGTCCCTGAGTTTGGGAGGGTGGTCTGTAGCAGGCTACAAACTGAAAGGCAGTTTTGCCCACTGTAGTTGCACATGGATGGTCTCCGATGCTTCGTGCAGTGCTACTAACCTGGAGGTGTGGGTATCTTTTATGTATATGGATACTCCCCCTCCTTTTGTCTTAAGACAATTAGTGTGAGATATCCTAGGTTGTAAGTTTACTTTCACTAGCCAGGATAGCCGGCAGCCTTTACTATCTGCTCCCATACCTGTCACCCCTTCCCCCTTCTTAGACTACAAGTATTTTTACTGTTCTTCCTCTTCAATCCTCTATAGCATACTTACTGCCCTGCACTCTTTTCACAGTATATATTGCCTCTGCTATACAGCTTTTGTCCACTAGAAGACAATAGTTTCCTTTAGACCACCATTCTGACTCCAATTTTAAGTAACTTACAGGCTCTTGGATTCTAATATTCTGGAAGAGCTAATACTCCCACTCTGTTCTTTCTTTCTTCTAATATTCTTCACTGCCAACCCTCTCTGCATATTCTATTATCAAGGCATTGTGTCACCTTACCCTCTGCTGCTTTACTTAACTTTGCTTACTGCTCCTCTGATTGTTTTCCTAGGGTGAACTCCTCTGTGGCTCTGACCCTGTTAATATTGCTCTCTATCTTCTGTCTTCCCATCTACTCCCTTTAACATCCATCTGGTTAGAATACTTTGCTCCTTCCCCTGTCTGTATTTCCTATATGCTCATATCCTTAGCACATCAGGAATGAACTATTCACTATGTTAGCATAGGACCCACCCCCTCCATTTCCTGCCTAGCGTTTTGCTCTGGATAAATCTGGTCGTTACCTGTAGCTATGCTTACTCTTCTTGCCCTCCCCCCTCTATGACATCACTTACCTTATAAATATACCTTCTCCCTCAGGACGCCATCTTTATTCTCCTAATTAGCCTTAGGGTGCTGTTCGGTCCTGGCGGTGGAGTAAATAGGGTTTTTAGGTAAGCTTTCTTTTTGTCCTGTTCATAATTGTTAAACCATGCTGATGATATCCTAGTAAAGTACTAATTGCGTGCAGGACAGGTTTGTAAATGACTGTGTTGAGAACCTGCGTAGCGTGTACTATCCCCAGCTGTTTTGGCGTGCTTCTGCACATGGAGTTCAGGTGTGAACAAAGTCACGGTTAGAATACCCTACAGCTCTGCTTATATGCTAAATGGATTATCTTAACATGCAACCTAAATAGGTTCATAGGTTCATAGGTTCATACTAGGCTATCTGCCCTAGGGCATTTATAAGCCTAGCCAGAATGTGTTTGGCTTTCGCCACCCATTTTAAATTAATTTTGCTATGCCCTTTTTCAAGGTTAGTATACTGTGCCTCTGTCTAACAGTGACACAGAAGTGATACCCGGGGTAAACCTACGATCTCCCATCCACTCATCAAGATTCCTCTTGAAGAGAGTCAATGAGGGACTCTGCCTAACCTGCACTGGGATTTTATTCCAGAGTGAAGGGAGCCTCTGGGTTATGAATCTGTCCCTCCAGCATGTCCTATTTATTTCAGTGCTGAGGTTCAAGTCTCTCGGCCGTAGCTCGATGGGATTTGGATTTTCTGAGGTGCAGCATGTCCATTAATTCCGGGTTGGACATGGCTTTATATGTCAGGCATAGATCGCCTCTGAACAGGCGGTATGCCACTGAGTAGAGCTGGAGTTTCTTTAACCGGGCAGCATATGGCATCTGTTTGAGCCCTTTGATCCTCTTGGTGAGGTACTTTTGGGGTCTTTCCAGTTGCTGCAGGTGTCTGGTAAGGTACATCCCAAAAGGGGCATTGTACTCAATTATGGGCCTGATGAGGGATGAGTAAAGAGGCACGATGACCTCCCCTGATCTAGATGTGAATCCCTTCATGATTAGGTGGGCTATATAAAATGTTTTTCTAACCACTTTGGCCACGTGGTTGTCAAATGAGAGATTGCTATCAACTTGGGTCCACAGGTCCCTAATTACTTCTTCTGTACTTAATGGATTACCACCTATGTGGTAATTTGTGGGCACTTTGTTTTTGCCAAAGGGATGACTATACACTTTTGGCATTTAGCTTGAGGCCATGGCTCTGGCACCAGTTGTCTGTTTCTATGAGGCCCTTTTGGAGGATGCTTGTGTCAGCTGGAGAGTCGATTATGGCGCCCAGTTTGCAGTCATCTGCGAACTTGGTCAGCCACAGTCCTTCCATGTTGGCCTGTACCTCCGAGAAATATATACCGAACAAGAGAGGTCCCAGGACTGAGCCTTGTGGGACACCACTTGTAACTGGTTTGGAGTCTGACATGGCTCCAGCAATTCTAACCATGTGGGTTCTGTCCTTGAGCCAGTTTGCAATCCATCTAGTGACATAGGGGTTTATATTTAAGCTGGTGAGCTTATCTATAATGCCCGAGTGGGGTATTGTATCGAAGGCTTTTGCGAGGTCCAGGTAGGCTGTGTGGACCACCTTCCCCTCGTCAATGGCCTTGGTGACTGTTTCAAAGAAATCAACCAGGTTTAAGAGGCAGGATCTGCCCTTAACAAAGCCAAACTGGGTAGGATCCAATGTTTGTAGGTCCCCAATATCTTTATTTATGAGGTCCATGATGATCCTTTTCATAGCTTTGCAGACCAAGCTAAATGATAGCGTGTTTACTGTGTAGCCTTTTATGTAGCCTTTTTAGTTGATCTGGTAGAGTAGTTTTCAGGAACTTTGTAGCACCGGATAGACTGCATGCTTTTGTGGCATGCTAACTACGCCATCAACTAATAGCATTTAAGTGTTGCTTTGGACCTTTTACGACTACTATAGTCACTACATAGAGCTATAGACTCTGTTTTTGGACAATGTATGATTTATAAGAACTAACCTCTTGTCGAATACTAAAACTATAAACCGCTCTTGTTACATAATATATTTATATATTAGACTGGAACCATGGCGTTCTTTGTACGCTAACAACGCTAATGACTACAAGCATTCTAGTGTTGTTTCAGACCTATAAAGACAGCTAAGGTTGCTGTATAGAGTTTATGTTACTGCTTTTCACCATCGTATGGATGTGCAGAGCTATTGTTTACCACTGTATAGTTATATAGAGCAGTATTTCCTGTTGCATACTATTACTATACATACGACAGAAATCACAGCATCCTCTGCCCAAGCACCTTATACTGACTAGCCTAATTAACAATGATGTGTGCAAATAAGGAGGACTAATTAGAAGTCTACCTTTCTAAAACAAAAATATCTATCTATCTATACAAATAACAAATGCAAACATGATAGAGAGTTATAAGACGAGTTGAACCTTATTGTTTCAGAGATATGCTGTTTTAACAAGTGTCTTGCTGAATGTAATCTTTGACTGAGTCATAGAAGAGTTTAACCTTTATTGCTCCTGAACTATATTGCTTTTATAAGTGTCTTGCTTGAATATTATAGACTCCATCACATCTCTCAATGTAACCCACTAGCTAGAAAAAATAAGAACCTAATTTTTAAACTTCTACAACTCATCCTAAAAGTTCAGGTCCACTCCCTGTTAGATGGTGATATACACCCTAACCCAGGTCCTACCACTATCACAGCTACACAGCCTGATACACCAACAAATTCAATTACACAGACACTTACCAAGTCCCCCAACTCTCTCCTGATAGCTCATCTTAATATTCGTAGCATCAATAACAAAATAGCTCACCTGCATGCCCTTATTGATGTTTATTCCTTTGACATCCTCTGTCTGTCTGAAACATGGCTTAATCCATCAATACAAGACAGTGCATTTCTACCCCCTGGCTATAATATCATAAGACGTGACCGTAACACTAAAAAAGGAGGAGGCGTAGCCATACTTTATAAGAATGGATTACAAGTTACCTTGTTAGACTCCAAACCTCCACTTTGCAACAATGCAGAAATTCTTCTAACTAAGGTTCAGCTTAACAAAAGCAAAGCCATATATCTATCATGTGTCTATCTTCCCCCAGGCAATAACATCAACACATTAGAGGCTATCCTCAGCTGGCTCTCAAGTAACTACCCCAAGAAACCATTATACTTGGAGATTTTAACATTAACTGGAACTCCTGTATATCTGAGCAGCCTTCTACTCATATCAACTTATATGGTTTTACCCAAACTATAACATCCCCAACCCGCACCAATAAAACTAACAACAAAACTAGTACCCTTGACTGGATACTCACTAATACCCCCCAACTAAACTATAAAACAGGCACCCTCCCTGAGGACATAAGTGATCACTTGCTTACCTATTTAATCAGAACAAAACTGTCATCCTAAACTCTGCCATCTGTAGAACTATTCGCACTACCAAAAATTTTAACGCTGCTCACTTTCAAGCTGAACTAGTCACCTGTGACTGGTCACCCCTGAAATACCTCCCAATAGATAATGCCGTGAAATACTTTAACTCTAAATTTCTAACCATTTTAGACAGCCATGCCCCATTACGCAAAGTTAGAATTAGAACCAAACCGCACCATGGCTCACCAAACGACCAAACAAAAATCCTCCAAAGAAATAAACAATGGGCCAAATGGCTCAACAAAAGCTCCTCAGACCACCTGCAATTCAGACAGCTAAGAAATGAAACAAAAAAGCCATATTAGCCGATAAAAGAAACTACTACTACCAACTACAACAAACCAACCAAAATGATCCCCATAAATCCTGGGAAGGTATCAATAACCTCCTACACCCTGGATGCTCAAGTACTCCCTCTCCCTCTGGCTCTGATCACAACAATCCCATCCAAATAGCTGACTCATTTAATACTTTTTTCACTGAAACCATACAATCCCTAGCCAACCAGCTATCCCCTAGCATCCCAGGCTCTGCCACAACCTTTACCAATAATTCTCATCAATTTCATTTTCAGCCAGTGCCCACTTCACTTATCTATAACCTCATACAGAAACTTAAACCCACTACTCTCTCTGCTGATAAATTACCTGCAGAATACCTGCAAAAAGCTGCTAAAGTCATAGCCTACCCCATATCCATCCTCATTAACAGAACTATTTCTGAAGGATCTATTCCCCTAATCTGGAAAGTCTCTCACATAATTCCCCTGCATAAGGGCGGTAGCTCCAAAGAGTTGTCCAATTATAGGCCCATAGCTATTCTATCTCCTTTGGCAAAAATAATGGAGAAATGTATACACATACAACTGTTAACCTACCTACTCGATCACAATTTATTAGCACCCTGTCAACATGGCTTTAGACAATTTCATAGCACCACCTCTGCTCTCTTATCCTTCACTAACCATATTAACAGTAATCGTAATATTGATACTCTATCCTCAGCTGTTTTTATTGACCTGTCCAAAGCATTTGACATGGTGAATCACCATCTCCTTATAGACACACTCAAAAACCTGGCATTGGACAACCATACTATACAGTGGTTCCAATCATACCTACATAACAGGCAACAGGCTGTACTATGGGAAAATACTTTATCTTCCCACGTCCCAGCCACTCTAGGGGGATCTATATTAGGCCCATTACTCTTCTCCATCTTTACAAATGACCTTCATTCTGTAATTCCTCAATCTGACTGTATCCAATACGCTGACGACTCCACACTCATATGCGCTGCTGCTTCTCAATCAGAACTTCAGTCACTAACCCAAATGACCTTTAGTACAGTTGAAAACTGGCTCCTACAAAGACGTCTTATCCTTAACCCCAAAAAAATAAAAATGCTACTATTTACCCCCACCCGCAGAACCTCCCCACTTAACTTTACTATTACTTCAAATGATGGAACTATAATATCTCCTGAACCAACCACCAAACTACTTGGGGTACTAATAGATAACAACTTGTCCTTTGAACCTCACATTAACAACACCATAAAAATAGTAAACAAGAAACTAGGTTCCCTCTATAGAATAAAACCCTTTCTTACACCTCCAGCCAGGGTTACTATTGCTCATACCCACCTCATCTCTACCTTGCTCTATGCCTCCCCTATCTATACCAAAATATGTAGAAGTAATCTGAGTAAACTTACATCCTCCTACAACAATATTGCCAGATTTGCAGCTGGGTCCTCCTATGGAACTCATCACTGTATCAATCGGAATCAGTTAGGATGGTTAGAGCTGCCAAATTTAATACTTTTCAATCAATTAATCGTAGCCCATAAGATCCTGTATTTACCTCAAAGTACACCCATACTTACATCCCTAGTCATCCCCTATAATAACCTCAAGACCTTACGCTCAGCTAATAACCTACTTGTACAATTATAAAAATCCAACAACTTAGCTGGTGACACCTTGTTCTCCAATACAGTAGGTAAAGCCTGGAACATCCTCCCAAGCCAGCTAACCTCAATATCCTCTGTCAGCTTATTTAAAAGCAAGCTTAAACCCTACCTCAAATCACACTGGCTATGCCCCTGTGTTAACCCAGACTAAGTACCTAACTATTAACTAGACTCCCACAATTCCTAGCCTATCATGATCTTGTGTTGTCTCACTAATTTTTAGTGAGCTTAACCTTCCTTAGGATTTTTTCTCATGTAAATAAGTATATACTGTGGAATGATCAAACACCTTCATATAGTATCACAACCTATGTGTTAAATAACACTAGAAATCCATCCTTGTTTGCTGTTCTTCTGTACTCTATCTATTGATCTCTAGTGTTTTTCTTTCTTAGGTTTTTGTGAGACCTTATTATCTCTTATCATAAATTACTAGGTGTATCTAATTTTGTAATATGTTATAAAGATTTGTACTACACCATTTCTAATACAAATGTATTAGTCTTATTCATCTATTCTTAGATAAATTTTTCCTTTTTCCTACTGAAATATAAAATATATAATCTTAGGCTTGTACTATAATTGTTAAAACTTATGTACCAAATTATACTGTTATTGTCTTTGTCTTGACCTTTTATGTTGTTGTAATTTGTGGAGCTTTTCTCCCGGGCCTCCACTGAAAATGGACATATATCCAGCTGGACTACCCCGGTCAACAAATGTAAAATAAAAATAAAATAAAATTTTGTGGTTCGGTCCGAGTTTTGTGGCCGAAAAGAATGGTATGAAGTATAACCTGGTAGTCTGTTATGACAGATTGTAGTATGGTGGCTTGGTGATCTTTTTAACCTATTTGTTTCCCAATGTCAGTTTACATTGTATTTTGCTTGTTTTCTATGTGGAAGAGCGTATTACGAAGGGGATGTGCTTACCTATAGACTATTTTGATTTTGCAGAGACACCTTTTTTAGATAAGCAATTTACAACTATTTATTTTATATTTATGGTCTGCAGATTTCCTTTTATGACGCTGGATGTTCTATTTTTTACTTCAGGACTAAAATAGAAACAGAGAAACAGCAACTATTTACAGACTCAATTTTATAGGTGATACCTGGGAAGCATCAATTATATTCACTGGCGGCTACTGGGATATTTGACTAATGATCATGAAATTTGTATTTGACAAAAAAGTAATTATAAGTATGAAGTGGCTAAACATTCTGGTCACCATCTCTAAAGGAATACAAGATGTTACTTATGTGTTTCTGCATAAAGTTATTGATATAGTTTTGAGCAAACACTTTTGCAGATTTCTGGTTTTTAGCACAGATCATTTTTATTAGGCTGGGTAAAATTCAGCCTACTTCCAGAGCTGTGAAGGATGTAATGGCCCCCGGTTTATCAAACTGAAGATACAAAATTTTGAATCTTGTTGATGGGACTTTGAAATATTTTGTGTAACAGCAAGTGCAAACATCCAACAACTCCTGATTTGGAGACGGGTCTATATTATAAAATCAAATGTTTAGGTTGTCGAACACCTAAACCTCGATACCTAAACAGCGAAAGCTGAAAGTCATGAATGGCCACTTCCACTAATTTTTTCATAGGGAAAAAATTTGCTTCGCCCCCCTCCCACACCCCCCTAACTAAATATACCAGCTCCAAGATCACTCTACATTGGGGAAAAAGGCAAATTCCCAATGACGGCCAAGCCATATATTATTTGTTGTATGTATTTAAATGGTTATATATCTAAGAGATAGGGCACTTTAATTCAGTAATTAGGTTAAATTAATTTATGTGAGCAGATTGGTTGAATTGTTGTTTTAAAAATGGCATGTTTTGCTGATGATTTTATACATTGAGAAAGAATTTTACTCAAAAGCTTTGCATGTTGTCTGACCATTAAACACTGAGGTGAATATTCCAGGTTTTTGTACTTTTGTTTTACGTTACTACTTGAAGTTCTTTGGCTAAAAGGTGCTTTTGTGTTTTTTTTACTGTGGTTTAGAAAAAAAGAAATGAACTACACGATGATGTTGTTATCGGCACACAGAGTATAAGTAGTAGAGTAATGAGAGGTATAGTGAGGTGTGTGGGGGGTATTAAATAGCGTCTTGACATGGGCATGAGCTAGAGTTAAGAAGGTAGTTTTTAAGTTCAATTCTGAAGCAGGTTGTACAGTTGATGTTACAAATATTATGTGGGAGATTGTTCCAGGACTGGGCGGTGCAGTGGTGCAGCGGTTAATGCTGTCGCCTCACAGCAAGAGGTTCTCCGGTTCGATTCTCGGCTGGGGTGCCTTCTGTGTGGAGTTTGCATGTTCTCCCTGCGTTCGCGTGGGTTTCCTCCGGGTACTCCGGTTTCCTCCCACATTCTAAAGACATGCTTCTGGAGCATTTCTCCCCGGGCCTCTGCTGAAAACAGGATCTGTGGAACCTAGTCGGACATTCCCGGTCAACAAATGTTAAATAAATAAAAATAAATAAGATACTGTGCTTTTATACAGAAGTTTACCAGTTTTTTTGCTGGTTTTATAAATATTAAGAAGGTGTTGATCAGAGCTGCGTAGAGTTTGGGAGGGGTGTAGCGGGATATGAGAGAGGAGAGGGAAGGACAGGCTGAGGGTTTGTTTAGTAAGGTGTGTGTGAACTGTCACTGGGAAAGAAGAAGAAGCTGGGGGAACTCGAGCCATTGAAGCTGCTTTAAAGCAAGACAGTGATGGGATTTGTATGGCTGATTGCTGGCAAATCAAGCTATGTTATTATAAGTTTGCTCCAGTTTGGTTATTAGGGTAGATTTTAAAAATGTGAATATAGAAGCGGCATACAAGAGACAGGGTAGGAGTTAAGCCTGTGCCAGAGAGGGATTGGAGTTAGAGGCAGGGGATTTTTTGTTTCTATAGAGTAGACCTATTTTTATTTGTCTTTTTAATACATTGTTGTATATGGAGGTCACATTTTAATTGGTCATCAATTATAATACCCAGAAGTTTAGTGCGAGAATCAGCTTTGATAAGGGTATTGTCATGTGATGAGATGGAAAAGGTAGTTTTATGCTGGGAGAGAAATTTATGGAAGAAGAGGAGGAGGTTGTTTTTTTTTAGGGTTTAGGATGAGCTGGTTATCAGTTAGCCAGTGTTCGACGTTGTGAAATGTGTTTTGAGTGATAGAGTGGAGGTGAGAGATGTCATCAGAGCAGGAGATATGAGTAGAGTCTTCTGCATATTGCATCAGTGAAGAGGTGGTACAGGAAAAGTGGAGGTTGTTTGTGAAGATGTTTAAAATAAGAGGCCACAGACTAGAGCCCTGGGGGATACCAGTTTGGATGGGTAAGAAAGGGGAGCAGGTTGAAAGCCATCTGACTGACTGTAGCCTGTTGGAAAGGTAGTTAGAGAAGCAGAAAATAGCAGAGGATGAGAGGTTGAGATCAGCTAGTTTAGTTATTAGCTTAGAGTGTGAGATGGTGTCAAAAGCTTTTGAGAGGTCAAGGAAAAGACATGACACCAGTAGGCCTTTGTCTGTGGCCTCTGCAACAGTTTGTGTGAAAGACAGAAGGGCAGTAGATGTGCTACAGTGTGGCCTAAAGCCATGTTGAGTAGGGGGTCAGAAGAATTTTGTCAATTAGATAGTTAAGGAGTTGATTGTGTATGCATTTTTCTAGAATTTTAGACAGTGGTAAGAGAATGGCTATGGGTCTGCAAATAGACTCAATGAAATAAGCTACTACAAAGTGAACTGGCACCTCACCTGTGAGTCCTGTTCAATCACAGCATTACATCAGGCTTTGTCCCCACTGAATGGCGCACTGCTATAGTCATCCCTCTCTACAAAAGAGGAGCGACTACAGACCCTGGGAATTATCGCCCCATTAGCCTGACGAGTCTGATATGCAAAGCTATGGAACGCATTATCATGGACTTAATAAACAAGGATATAGGGAATCTCCAAACTCTGGATCCTACACAGTTTGGTTTTGTGAAGGGTAGCTCATGCCTGCTCAACTTTGTCAACTTCTTTGAGTCAGCCACCAGAGCTGTGGATGAAGGCAAGGTGGTTCATACAGCCTATCTTGATCTGTCTAAGGCCATTGATACTATTCCCCACTCAAGAATCATAGAAAAACTCACTAAGCTAGGCATCAACCCCTATATCACTAGGTGGTTTGCAAACTGGCTCACAGATAGAACCCACAGTGTGAAAGTAGCTGACTTTAAGCCAGAGTGCCGACCAGTCATGAGTGGAGTCCCACAAAGTTCGGTCCTGGGTCCTCTCCTGTTTGGTATCTACTTTTCTGAAGTCCAGGCCAACACAAAGGGACTCTGGCTAACAAAGTTCACAGACGATTGCAAGTTGGGAGCTATTATTAACTTCCCAAGTAATGTTGACATCCTACAGAAAGGCCTCACTGAGACCAATGACTGGTATCAGAACCGTGGCCTTAAGCTCAATGCTAAAAAATGTGTCATCGTTCCCTTTGAGAAAAACCTGGTTCCCATGAATTACTAAATCGATGGTAGTCCACTGAACACAGAAGGTTTTATAAGAGATCTGGGAACACAGGTTGACAGCAACCTCTCTTTTGACCACCACATTGCCACTGTGGTCAGAAAGTCCTAATATTTGGCACATCTCATTACTAAGGGTTTTGCATCCAAGAAGAAAGAGGTCTTTGTCTCCCTCTACTCTTCCCTCATTAGGCCAGTCATCGAGTACAATGCCCCATTTGGCATGCACCTCACTAGACACCTGCAACAACTGCAGAGGACACAAAAGTACCTCACAAAGAGGATCCTAGGCCTTAAGCACTTGTCCCATATGGACAGACTCAAAAAACTCCAACTATTCTCTGTCTCATATCACCTACTTAGAGGCTATATCTGCTTGATTTACAAAGCCATGTCTGATCCAGCTCTGTTAGAAATGCTACATCTAAAGAAATCCCAATCCCTCTGCGCTACATGCTCCAGAGACCTGAACCTCAATACCACAATCAACAGAACATGCTGGAGGGACAGGTTTATAAACCAGAGACTGCCCATGCTATGGAATAGACTTCCCATACATATCAAACAGAGCACTTGACTGGCCCTCTTCAAGAGAAATCTTGATGAGTGGATGGGAAATAGAAAATTCACCCTGAGGATCACTCCAGTGGCTCTACTCGACAGAGGCACTGGAAACTAAGGTTGAATGGCACGATGCTGGGGTAATCCTATGGGCTAGGTTTGTAAAGGCTCCAGGGCCATTAGCCTAGTATACACCTATGAACCTATGAACCTATTTGATGGATCAGTGGAATTACCTCCTTTGTGTAATGGTATGGTATAGAACGATTTCCAGATGTCAGGAACAATAGTAGATTCTTGGACTGACTTATTTATGAGTATAGAGACATGGTAGACTATCGAATGAGCTGCAAGTTTAAGAAAGAGGGGAGGGAGGTTATCAACAGAGGGGGAGCATGGTTTTATTTCAAGTAGAAGAGATTTTATGTAAACAGTGGGGACAGGGTTTAGAGAAAAAGGGGTGGTATTGGTGGTATCAGAAACAACACCACAAAGAAGAAAAAGAGCAAACACAATAATCCAGTAACCAACAGGATAAGTTTAATGTCTTCTCTAATGCCTCGGCATACAATGCCTTCAATGGAGTGGTGGTACTGGTAGTGTTTGGAGAGGTGAGTAGAAAGTTTTTACTTTGGTCTATGTGAGTTAGTTTGCAAATAGACTCAATGAAATAAGAGGTTAGTAGAGTGGTGGTTTCTTGAGGAGTACTGTTTGGATAGGGGTTTGGGGTAGTGGGTCTTCCAGAGTGTAGGATCTTGTTAATGGTGCACCAGAATCTTTTAGGGTTAGAGTTGTGAGAGAATTGGGCTTGATAACAGAATTTTTTTCTTGTCTTAGTTAATATGCTTTTTTTGAGATTTCTGAGCTCTTTATATTTTTTGGAGTAATACAGCAGATTTAGTTTTTAGTCAATATTTCCAGGTGCTATAGTGATTTTTCATAAGACTGAGCATGTCCTTGGGAGCCAAGAGATATGAGTTGTTTTTATCCTAACTTTTCTTACTGGAGCTAGGATGTTAAGGATATCAAGGAAAGTACAGCTGAATTCTAGAACTGCATCATTGAGAGGAAGAATTTTGAGTATGGGTCTCTTTATAGATGAGAGCACATCTGTAAATATTTGGACATCAGAGGAGGAGAGGTTGCATCATTCTGTATAACGAGGGGCCTAGGGTATATGTAGAGAGTGTCTATGTACAAATATGGGGAGGTGGTCATTCAGGGAGTCAGGGAGTATGCCTGGGTTTTGGTTTAGGTTTGGATCAGATGTAAGGATCCAATCTAGGGTGGAGCTATTATTGTTGTTTTTATTATAATGAGTGGGCATTGTAATGAGTTGGCTGAAGTCATGGAGATTGATGTTAAGATCTGGAGAGGTGGTGGATAGTTTTTGCCAATCAATGTTGACGTCTCTGAGTATAATATAGTGTTGTAGGGGATATGGAGAGAAATCCATGAAAAGATGGGTTCAAGGATAGGAATAGTATTTCCAGGTGGGATATAGATGGCTGCAATAGCAAATTTCTTTTGCGAGTTCAGGTGATAGTTCAGAATAAGTAGCTCAGCTGGGTGAAAGTTTGGGAGAGCTACTGGTAGGTGGGATCGGTTGAGTTGCTCAGAGTACAGTATTGCTACTCCTCC
The DNA here is from genome assembly GCF_019279795.1 of Protopterus annectens. NCBI lineage: Eukaryota > Metazoa > Chordata > Ceratodontiformes > Protopteridae > Protopterus > Protopterus annectens. Next base: position 346,986,253 of record NC_056744.1, read on the forward strand.
CCCTTTTTTGGTGTTCCTGTCTAGACAGTAAATGTTGCAGTGGGGAGGTAAGATAGTACTATATACATATATATATGTGATAGTACATATATACATGATAGTAAATATATGCATATATATATATATATATATATATATATATATATATATATATATATATATGATAGCACATTTATACATGATAGTACATATATGTATGAATGATAATACATATATACATGTATACATAATAGTACATATTACATATATACATGTATACAGGATGTGGCAGGATGGTGTTGGAGTGTTAATAGTATGATGGCAAGAAAGCGACAATACCACAGTACCCATATCTGCATCCATCCACTTTTTGCTCTTTAGCACATTTACGGGCCAAAATGTTAAGGTACATTTATCAGCATACCTGCTGAGGTCAGTAACCCACCCATGCATGCACAATGTGCTTTGCAAGTCCTCATACAAATTCACTTTCTAGGGCAAGCCGCATATCACAGTTTTGGGTAGCTTCACAGTGTTACAAGTGTGATTCAGAGACATGGACTCAAAATTATTTGGCATAATTACCACATTGCAAGTGTCAAAACTGCTTGATAAATACAGCTGTGCCCATTGCTGTGCTCATAAATAGAGTAGCTATGGTAGAGCAAAGGGGGCACAATTGGGTGATCCCGGTCACTCTTTAGTAGCAATGCATACCAGCTTTGAAATGTGGGTGTTGTACTTGCAGTCAAAACTCAGTGCTGTAGCACTCAGTGTGTGGTCTAACTGTAGCAGCTTTTGATATAAATGTAGCAAGCAGTTTGCTACAGTTAAAAAGAAAAAAGAAAAAGAACAAAAATTTTTATGTTTTTTATTTTTTACACAAATCTGAATGCTGTAGTACCCCATGCATGCTTTAAGCTGTAGCACATGATTGCTGCTCCAGATAAGAAAGGAAAAAAAAAAAAAGAGTTTTATGTTTCTGTTTTTTTTTTTTGTTTTTTTTTAAACAAATTTGGGCACTGTGGTACTCCATGAGTGGCATAAGCTGTAGCATTTGCTTTCTAGAAAATATAGCAAGCAATTTGCTACAGTTTAAACTGAGGTTTCTTTAGTGTTCCATGTTCCTTAGTCATACACTGCAGTGGCTGCTTATTACAAATGCAGCAAGCAGTATTTGTCCTGAGGAGGGGGCGGGGATGGGAAGCAGGCCTAGTTTGCTGGTCGACTCCTTCAGCAGCACCAGGTAGCAGAGTACTAGACTGATGTGAGCACCCTATCAGGTGGCTCCAGGCACTAGATGAGACATCTGCGCTTCTGGTACTCCATACTGTATAATTTGCTGCTGCTAGCTAACTCAAAGATTAACCTTTTCTTTTTGAGATTTAAGCTTTGGACTTTCAAAAACTACACAAGAGGTAAGTGAAAAAGGGATACTGCCTTTAAATGCTGTGAAACTGCTTTTGTATATCAGCTGTAGATCTATGATGTTTTTTGAGTTACATGGTGGGTCTTTTGGAAACGTGGTTTGGATTAACAATAAGTAACAGGGCACAGGCCTCTCAGATGTGAGCTCTTTCATCACTGGATCCAGTCTCTTTCTCAAATCATCTCCTATGGTATTCTGTGACTGAGGGGGTGGTGGTTGAGGAGGGTGAGGTTAGATGCCATATTTAACATCTCCTATGGTATTCTGTGACTGAGGGGGTGATGGTTGTGGAGGGTGAGGTTAGATGCCATATTTAACATTTCCTATGGTATTCTGTGACTGAGGGGGTGGTGGTTGAGGAGGGTGAGGTTAGATGCCATATTTAACATCTCCTATGGTATTCTGTGACTGAGGGGGAGGTGGTTGTGGAGGGTGAGGTTAGATGCCATATTTAACATCTCCTATGGTATTCTGTGACCGAGGGGGTGGTGGTTGAGGAGGGTGAGGTTAGATGCCATATTTAACATTTCCTATGGTATTCTGTGAATGAGGGGGTGGTGGTTGAGGAGGGTGAGGTTAGATGCCATATTTAATATCTCCTATGGTATTCTGTGACTGAGGGGGTGGTGGTTGTGGAGGGTGAGGTTAGATGCCATATTTAATATCTCCTATGATATTCTGTGACTGAGGGGGTGGTGGTTGAGGAGGGTGAGGTTAGATGCCATATTTAACATCTCCTATGGTATTCTGTGACTGAGGGGGAGGTGGTTGTGGAGGGTGAGGTTAGATGCCATATTTAACATCTCCTATGGTATTCTGTGACTGACGGGGAGGTGGTTGTGGAGGGTGAGGTTAGATGCCATATTTAACATCTCCTATGGTATTCTGTGACTGAGGGGGTGGTGGTTGAGGAAGGTGAGGTTAGATGCCATATTTAACATCTCCTATGGTATTCTGTGACTGAGGGGGAGGTGGTTGTGGAGGGTGAGGTTAGATGCCGTATTTAACATCTCCTATGGTATTCTGTGACCGAGGGGTGGTGGTTGAGGAGGGTGAGGTTAGATGCCATATTTAACATCTCCTATGGTATTCTGTGACTGAGGGGGAGGTGGTTGTGGAGGGTGAGGTTAGATGCCATATTTAACATCTCCTATGGTATTCTGTGACTGAGGGGGAGGTGGTTGAGGAGGGTGAGGTTAGGTGCCATATTTAACATCTCCTATGGTATTCTGTGACTGAGGGGGTGGTGGTTGAGGAGGGTGAGGTTAGATGCCATATTTAACATCTCCTATGGTATTCTGTGACTGAGGGGGTGGTGGTTGAGGATGGTGAGGTTAGATGCCATATTTAACACCTCCTATGGTATTCTGTAACTGAGGGGGTGTTGGTTGTGGAGGGTGAGGTTAGATGCCATATTTAACATCTCCTATGGTATTCTGTGACTGAGGGGGAGGTGGTTGAGGAGGGTGAGGTTAGGTGCCATATTTAACATCTCCTATGGTATTCTGTGACTGAGGGGGTGGTGGTTGTGGAGGGTGAGGTTAGATGCCATATTTAACATGTCCTATGGTATTCTGTGACTGAGGGGGTGGTGGTTGAGGAGGGTGAGGTTAGATGCCACATTTAACATCTCCTATGATATTCTGTGAATGCGGGGGAGGTGGTTGTGGAGGGTGAGGTTAGATGCCATATTTAACATCTCCTATGGTATTCTGTGACTGAGGGGGTGGTGGTTGAGGAGGGTGAGGTTAGATGCCATATTTAACATCTCCTATGGTATTCTGTGACTGAGGGGGTGGTGGTTGTGGAGGGTGAGGTTAGATGCCATATTTAACATCTCCTATGGTATTCTGTGACTGAGGGGGTAGTGGTTGAGGAGGGTGAGGTTAGATGCTATATTTAACAACTGAGGGGGTTGTGGTTGTGGGGGGGTGAGGTTAGATGCCATATTTAACATCTCCTATGGTATTCTGTGACAGAGGGGGTGGTGGTTGAGGAGTGTGAAGTTAGATGCCATATTTAACATCTCCTATGGTATTCTGTGACTGAGGGGGTGGTGGTTGAGGAGGGTGAGGTTAGATGCCATATTTAACATCTCCTATGGTATTCTGTGACTGAGGGGGTGGTGGTTGAGGAGGGTGAGGTTAGATGCCATATTTAACATCTCCTATGGTATTCTGTGACTGAGGGGGTGGTGGTTGAGGAGGGTGAGGTTAGATGCCATATTTAACATCTCCTATGGTATTCTGTGACTGAGGGGGTGGTGGTTGAGGAGGGTGAGGTTAGATGCCATATTTAACATCTCCTATGGTATTCTGTGACTGAGGGGGTGGTGGTTGAGGAGGGTGAGGTTAGATGCCATATTTAACATCTCCTATGGTATTCTGTGACTGGGGGGGTGGTGGTTGAGGAGGGTGAGGTTAGATGCCATATTTAACATCTCCTATGGTATTATGTGATTGAGGGGGTGATGGTTGTGGAGGGTGAGGTTAGATGCCATATTTAACATCTCCTATGGTATTCTGTGACTGAGGGGGTGGTGGTTGAGGAGGGTGAGGTTAGATGCCATATTTAACATCTCCTATGGTATTCTGTGACTGAGGGGGTGGTGGTTGTAGAGGGTGAGGTTAGATGCCATATTTAACATCTCCTATGGTATTCTGTGACTGAGGGGGTGGTGGTTGAGGAGGGTGAGGTTAGATGCCATATTTAACATCTGCTATGGTGTTCTGTGACTGAGGGGGTGGTGGTTGAGGAGGGTGAGGTTAGATGCCATATTTAACACCTCCTATGGTATTCTGTGACTGAGGGGATGGTGGTTGAGGAGGGTGAGGTTAGATGCCATATTTAACACCTCCTATGGTATTCTGTGACTGAGGGGGTGGTGGTTGAGAAGGGTGAGGTTAGATGCCATATTTAACATCTCCTATGGTATTCTGTGACTGAGGGGGTGGTGGTTGAGGATGGTGAGGTTAGATGCCATATTTAACATCTCCTATGGTATTCTGTGACTGAGGGGGTGGTGGTTGAGGAGGGTGAGGTTAGATGCCATATTTAACATCTTCTATGGTATTCTGTGACTGAGGGGGTGGTGGTTGAGAATGGTGAGGTTAGATGCCATATTTAACATCTCCTATGGTATTCTGTGACTGAGGGGGTGGTGGTTGAGGAGGGTGAGGTTAGATGCCATATTTAACATCTCCTATAGTATAGTATTCTGTGACTGAGGGGGTGGTGGTTGTGGAGGGTGAGGTTAGATGCCATATTTAACATATCCTATGGTATTCTGTGACTGAGGGGGTGGTGGTTGAGGAGGGTGAGGATAGATGCCATATTTAACATCTCCTATGGTATTCTGTGACTGAGGGTTGGTGGTTGAGGAGGGTGAGGTTAGATGCCATATTTAACATCTCCTATGGTATTCTATGACTGAGGGGGTGGTGGTTGAGGAGGGTGAGGTTAGATGTCATATTTAACATCTCCTATGGTATTCTGTGACTGAGGGGGTGGTGGTTGAGGAGGGTGAGGTTAGATGCCATATTTAACATCTCCTATGGTATTCTATGACTGAGGGGGTGGTGGTTGAGGAGGGTGAGGTTAGATGCCATCTTTAGCATCTCCTATGGTATTCTGTGACTGAGGGGGTGGTGGTTGAGGAGGGTGAGGTTAGATGCCATATTTAGCATCTCCTATGGTATTCTGTGACTGAGGGGGTGGTGGTTAAGGAGGGTGAGGTTAGATGCCATATTTAACATCTCCTATGGTATTGTGTGACTGAGGGGGTGGTGGTTGAGGAAGGTGAGGTTAGATGCCATATTTAACATCTCCTATGGTATTCTGTGACTGAGGGGGTGGTGGTTGAGGAGGGTGAGGTTAGATGCCATATTTAACATCTCCTATGGTATTCTGTGACTGAGGGGGTGGTGGTTGTGGAGGGTGAGGTTAGATGCCATATTTAACATCTCCTATGGTATTCTGTGACTGAGGGGGTGGTGGTTGAGGAGGGTGAGGTTAGATGTCATATTTAACATCTCCTATGGCATTCTGTGACTGAGGGGGTGGTGGTTGAGGAGGGTGATGTTAGATGTCATATTTAACATCTCCTATGGTATTCTCTGACCGAAGGGGTGGTGGTTGAGGAGGGTGAGGTTAGATGCCATATTTAACATCTCCTATGGCATTCTGTGACTGAGGGGGTGGTGGTTGAGGAGGGTGAGGTTAGATGCCATATTTAACATCTCCTATGGTATTATGTGACTGAGGGGTGGTGGTTGAGGAGGGTGAGGTTAGATGGCATATTTAACATCTCCTATGGTATTCTGTGACTGAGGGGGTGGTGGTTGAGGAGGGTGAGGTTAGATGCCATATTTAACATCTCCTATGGTATTCTGTGACTGAGGGGGTGGTGGTTGAGGAGGGTGAGTTTAGATGTCATATTTAACATCTCCTATGGCATTCTGTGACTGAGGGGGTGGTGGTTGAGGAGTGTGAGGTTAGATGTCATATTTAACATCTCCTATGGTATTCTGTGACCGAGGGGGTGGTGGTTGAGGAGGGTGAGGTTAGATGCCATATTTAACATCTCCTATGGTATTCTGTGACTGCGGGGGAGGTGGTTGTGGAGGGTGAGGTTAGATGCCATATTTAACATCTCCTATGGTATTCTGTGACTGAGGGGGTGGTGGTTGAGTAGGGTGAGGTTAGATGCCATATTTAACATTATGGGCTTGGTGTTTCTCAGTGGCATTTTAAGGTGAGCGCATTTTCATTCTCTACCCAGAAATTGTTTGTGGAGAGGTTGATCATAGATCCCACACTGCATATATGGACTGTTTTGTAATACACTAGACCATGATGCTGTGTGCCTAAGTTTAGGGGGAGGAGCATCCAGCACCCACATTTTGTAAGCACTAGGTGGGCCATACTAGGAGGGGTGTTAATGACATGCTCAAGGATGACCTGTATTAGGCTGCAGTCGATTGCTGTGCTGCACACATGCAAAGGTCAGGGGTCTTACATCAGTGCTCAAAGGTCCTGGAGCATGCATGTCTGTGTTTTCATTGACAGTGTGGCATGGGCTGGGTGGGTAACATAAAATGGAATTAAAGTTCAATGATTGTCCCTCTAGGATAGCAAAATTTCCAGTGACAGACGGCTGTGACACACTGTGTGTGGTGATTGTAGTATGCGTGTCCTTGACAACCTTGTTTGTATGCCAGACTTTTGCTTCCAGTGAAATTGTGTATATGAATCTCTCATATACTGTGTTTGTTCCTTTAAGGATTAAATAGATGTCTGAACAAGAGAACTGCTACACTGTCTCAGAATGCCCGTATCTACCAAGCTGGGTATGGAGACATTTGGAAATTGCATATCCATGTTGTCTGGACTTATATTTGGGTGGGTTATGGTAGCTTGTGGTCTATGTTATAAATAAGTCTGCTTCGGTGTTCTCTGTAGTGGCACTAGATTAGGTAAGATTGTGTTAATATTTGATAATAGCACTGTTTAACATGCAAGCTAACTGCTATAAGCATGCCTGCATGCAATGGCTTTGTTTTAGCCACACTAAATTACAGGGTTCAGTTCTAAGGGTAGTTATATAGATAAAACTTACTATCTAGACATTTGCGTCAGCACAGTGCAGTGAAAGAGGGGAGTGAGGGACTTTGGAAATCAGATTAACATCAGGGGTAGAAGCCTGAGACACAGCCTTTTAAAAATACAACAGGAAAAGGGTTAGAGAGTTGGGGCAAATTTCAAGCTGCAAGAAGCGGACTTCCTGGAGAGGAATCCAATATTGGAGCTCTAGTGCTATGGTTAAAATTTCAGAAGCTTAATGTCTCAGTAAGGGCTGGAGCTGCCACAAAAACTGGGAAAAAACACTAACAACATAAATAGAAGGGCACTGGAATGCAACTTTAACAAGGTAGATGATAAGCAGAAGACTCAACAGCAAAACTGAAATATAAACAGCTATAAAAGTACAGAAGCAAAAATCCTGGAGCAGAATTCACAATACTGCCACTACTGCAATCCCACTAGACCAAGGCTCCAGACTATGTAGAAATTTACCAGTGAAACTGTTTATGGAAATATGCTGTAATAAATGAGTAAATGAGGCTCAAATCCGGCAGTAGTTCACAGTTCTACCACATCTGTGAATGAAGCTACAAGATTAAGGCCCCAGACAGGGTTCTAAATAAAAAACAGCTAATTTTTACAAGTAAGTCTACTTATAGAGATAGAAGTGTAGTGTAATGTATAAACAATGCTAAAATCTTGCAGTAATACACTCTTCCCACAACTCCAAAGGAAGCTACAAGACTAAGGTCTCAGAACAAACTAAAAAATATATACAGATAATGTTTTTTGCTAAAACATGGAAAATAAAGCAGAAAAGTAGAAAAAAAGTATCATTACACAGATCACTATAAGTGCAACTTAAAACATTTAAGCAAAATTTAAATAAAAACTTTTTTTTCTTTTGATGAAAAGCTTGTTTCTCACACTTCAGTGGTTTCCACAACCTTTGGAATATTGAACACAAGATCCTGGGTGGGTGTAGCTCTGTGCTAAATATAACAGACTCACTTCTGTTGGGGGAACCCACAATGGGAGGGCAATGACACAGTCTTGGTCTCGTAGCACCACAACCTCAACCTGTATAATAAGTGTTGATGACACTATGGAACACTATGCATGCAGATGCTCATGAGATGCATATGTTAAAATGACCCATAGCACATCATATTGTTCATGCACCTTCTGTGATTACTGTGCATTGTACCAGTGATGGTCCTCAGACAGTGCATTCCCATTACTGGGGATATACATGGGGTGGGTGGCCTAATGGTTAAGGTGTTTGCCTTACAAACACAAGATGCAGGGTTTGATTCTCACAAGAGATAATTGGCTAAGCTTAAAATGGCTAGCAAGGGCAGTTAGCTTAGTATGAATCTATGAAGCTATAAATTCTATCCACTCATCAAGATTTTTCTTGAAGAGTGCTAATGAAGAACTTTGCTTGACATAGATGGGTAGCTTGTTCCAGAGTATGGAAAATCTCTGGGACAGGAATCTATCCTTCTAGCATGTCCTGTTTATTGTTGTGACAAGGTTTAGGTCCCTAGAGCATGTAGCTCGGAGGGATTGGGATTTCTTTAGGTGTAGCATGTCCAACAGCTCTGGGTTTGACATAGCTTTATATGTTAGGCAGAGATCACCCCAGAGTAGGCGATATGCTATGGAGTAAAGCTGGATTTTTTTGAGACGGTCAGTGTAGGGCATCTGTTTGAGGCCAGTAATCCTCTTTGTGAGGTACTTCTGTGGCCTTTCCAGCTGCTGCAGATGTCTTGTGAGGAACATTTCAAAAGGGGCAGTGTACTCTATAATGGGTCTGATGAGTGTCGATTAGAGGGGAACAATGACCTATTTTTTTCCTGGATGAGAACCCTTTTGTGATGAGGTGTGCCACGTAGAAGGACTTCCTGAATATTGTGGCAATGTGATTATCAAAGGAGAGACTACTGTCCACCTGGGTCCCAAGGTCTCTTATCACACATTCGGTGTTAAGTAGACTGCTGCCTATGTGGTAGTTCATGGGTACAGAGTTTTTACCAAAGGGGATGACAATGACTTTTTGGCATTGGGCTTGAGGCCATGCCTCTGACACCAGGCATCTGTCTCAGTGAGGCCCTTCTTTAGGATGTCCACATCATTTGGGGACTCGACTATGGCTCCTAGTTTGCAGTCATCTGTGAACTTCATTAGCCAGAGTCCTTCTGTGTTAGCCTGTACTTTAGAGAAGTAGATACCAAACAGGAGAGGTTCCAGAACTGAACCCTGTGGTACTCCACTTGTCACTGGTTTGAAGTCAGATTTGGAGTCTGCAACCTTTACAGTATAGGTTCTGTCAGTGAGCCAGTTGGCAACCCATCTTGTGACATAGGGATTTATACCTAGTTTAGTGAGTTTGGCTATAATTCCAGAATGGGGAATGTTGTCAAAAGCCTTGGCGTGGTCAAGATAGGCTGTGTGAACCACCTTACCCTCATCTACGGCTTTGGTGACTGCCTCAAAGAAGTCGATCAGGTTCAGGAGGCATGATGTGCTTTTCATAAACCCGAACTGGGTAGGGTCCAGAGTTTGGAGGTTACCAATGTCTTTGTTTATGAGTTTCATGATGATACATTCCATGGCCTTGCAGACCAGGCTCATCAGGCTAATAGGGCAATAGTTCCCGGGATCAGTGGTGGCTCCCCCTTTGTGAAGTGGGATAACTGTTGCTGTGCACCATTCAGTGGGTACAAAGCCTGATGTGAGGCTATGATTGAACATGGTGCTTAGGTGGGGAGTCAGTTCATTCCGAAGTTCGTGTAAAATGCAGCATGGGATGTTGTCTGGTCCCATGGATGCTGTGTTTTTTGGCTTTAGAGAATGCAGCTTTTACCTGCGTAGTTGTGATTACACGGACTCTGCATTCTTCCTGTATAGATATGGGCCCTTTAGGAGGTGAGAGGGGGGTAAAGTTAGCACTGAACCTATCTGCAAGGATGTTGGCAATATCAGTTGGTTCTGTAATTTTCATGACGTTGTGCTGTAAATCAGAGCAGATCTGGGTGTTGCCATTGAGATTCTTGACATAGCTATAGAATGCTTTGTGGTTGTCCTTGACAATTGGATGGGAGATAGGAAGTTCACCTCAGGGATCACGTCAGTTGCCCTGCTAGACAGGGGTCCAGGGAAATAAATATTGTGGGAAGAAATATCCAGGGAATTGTTATGGCTAGGCTTGTATAGGCCCTAGGGCCGATAGCCTATGAACCTATGTAGAATAACACATGTATACCACCATTAAAACAAGATAAATACAATACCATGTTGCACTGAAAAGTGTTGACATGTTATAAGTGTGAGAGTTTATTTCTCATAAAGCAAATGTCAGAGTGGAAAACCTGAAACTGTGGATAAGAAGGAAGAGAAGAAGAAGAGGTGAAAGTGAGATAAAAAGAAACCGGGTGCACAGCACGGTAGAACGCAAACACTTTAATGAAACAAGATAGCTAAAGCAACGGTAAGCGCTTTCACTACCATCAAGGTTGCTTCATCAAACCTAATTAAAACAGACTTCCCTCCACTATTTAAATGCAAACCGTCCAATCAGGAACGAAGAAACAAATCACCTATTACTTAAAGTTACAGTACACCTTATTAAAACATATTTCTTAGCACTCACATAAATAGAATATACATATATATATATATATATATATATATATATATATATATATATATATATATATATCTCAAAAGATACACATTCTTTTCAACCAAAAATATAAAATAAATACATGTAATAAAATGCAATAATACATCAATGTTTTAGGGGTCGAGATTTCAAGTGGGGTTTCAGGGATACACGCTTACTGATGCGTGGAAACTTATCTGCATCTAACTGTATAATCCACTGTTGCTCCCTTCCTTCTGTAAAATTCTTGATATCACCCCCTCTAATGTTCATGGCTATAATCTCTAAAACTAGAAATCTAAAACTATGCTCATCACCCTTGTCTATTACATATTGCCCCAATGTACTCTTAGCCCTCTTGTTCCTCACATCCTCTACATGTTCTAAGATACGTTCTTTCAGGAGCCTATTGGTCTTCCCTACATAGTATACAAAGCACACTGAGCAATAAGAAAAATAAATCACATCTTTTGTATTACAATCAGCATACAAAGACTGTCTCTATAATGAACCCTTTCTATGGATGTTCAAAATGATTGCTTGTGTGTAAAAACTTACAGGCTTTGCAATGTCTACATGAAAAGGACCCATCTCTGTGTGACGGTGGTGTATATCCTTTGCTGGCACTCTTATAGCATAATTGTCTCTTTAGTGACTTACTGTTTCTAAAACTGAAATCAGGGTCGTTCCCAATCAACCCTCTGAATACCCCAATTCTTCTTGACAATGTCACATATCTTATTGACATTACCGCTATATGTGAGGGTTAACCTAATCACACAATCTCTATTAGACCTCTCTTTATCAATGAGAGTATTTTCACATCTATCTGAAAAATAGGGACAACCTCTGGTCCCTCTTTCTTCAAGGGTTTCAGCAATCAGGGCATCCACGTCATTCACCTTACACTCTCTTTGTAAAAAACTAGTCCTTAATTCTTGTAATGCTGCCTTCATATCCTCTTCATTATTATATAATCTCATTATTCTCAGTGCTTGACCCCTCACAATCCTCTTCATTATTATATAATCTCATTATTCTCAGTGCTTGACCCTTCACAATCCTCTTCATTATTATATAATCTCATTATTCTCAGTGCTTGACCCCTCACAATCCTCTTCATTATTATATAATCACATTATTCTCACTGCTTGACCCCTCACAATCCACTTCATTACTATATAATCTCATTATTCTCAGTGCTTGACCCTTCACAATCCTCTTCATTATTATATAATCACATTATTCTCACTGCTTGACCCCTCACAATCCTCTTCATTATTATATAGTCTCATTATTCTCAGTGCTTGACCCTTCACAATCCTCTTCATTATTATATAATCACATTATTCTCAGTGCTTGACCCTTCACAACCCTCTTCATTATTATATAATCTCATTATTCTCACTGCTTGACCCCTCACAATCCTCTTCATTATTATATAATCTCATTATTCTCAGTGCTTGAGCCTTCACAATCCTCTTCATTATTATATAATCTCATTATTCTCAGTGCTTGACCCTTCACAATCCTCTTCATTATTATATAATCTCATTATTCTCAGTGCTTGACCCTTCACAATCCTCTTCATTATTATATAATCTCATTATTCTCAGTGCTTGACCCTCCACAATCCTCTTCATTATTATATAATCTCATTATTCTCACTGCTTGACCCCTTCACAATCCTCTTCATTATTATATAATCTCATTATTCTCAGTGCTTGACCCTTCACAATCCTCTTCATTATTATATAATCACATTATTCTCACTGCTTGACCCTTCACAATCCTCATCATTATTATATAATCTCATTATTCTCAGTGCTTGACCCTTCACAATCCTCTTCATTATTATATAATCTCATTATTGTCAGTGCTTGACCCTTCACAATCCTCTTCATTCTTATATAATCTCATTATTCTCACTGCTTGACCCTTCACAATCCTCTTCATTATTATATAATCTCATTATTCTCAGTGCTTGACCCTTCACAATCCTCTTCATTATTATATAATCTCATTATTCTCACTGCTTGACCCTTCACAATCCTCTTCATTATTATATAATCACATTATTCTCACTGCTTGACCCCTCACAACCCTCTTCATTATTATATAATCTCATTATTCTCACTGCTTGACCCTTCACAATCCTCTTCAATGTTATATAATCTCATTATTCTCAGTGCTTGACCCTTCACAATCCTCCTCATTATTATATAATCTCATTATTCTCAGTGCTTGACCCTTCACAACCCTCTTCATTACTATATAATCTCATTATTCTCAGTGCTTGACCCCTCACAATCCTCTTCATTATTATATAATCTCATTATTCTCAGTGCTTGAGCCTTCACAATCCTCTTCATTATTATATAATCTCATTATTCTCAGTGCTTGACCCTTCACAATCCTCTTCATTATTATATAATCTCATTATTGTCAGTGCTTGACCCTTCACAATCCTCTTCATTATTATATAATCTCATTATTCTCACTGCTTGACCCTTCACAATCCTCTTCATTATTATATAATCTCATTATTCTCAGTGCTTGACCCTTCACAATCCTCTTCATTATTATATAATCACATTATTCTCACTGCTTGACCCCTCACAACCCTCTTCATTATTATATAATCTCATTATTCTCACTGCTTGACCCTTCACAATCCTCTTCATTATTATATAATCTCATTATTCTCAGTGCTTGACCCTTCACAATCCTCCTCATTATTATATAATCTCATTATTCTCAGTGCTTGACCCTTCACAACCCTCTTCATTACTATATAATCTCATTATTCTCAGTGCTTGACCCCTCACAATCCTCTTCATTATTATATAATCTCATTATTCTCAGTGCTTGAGCCTTCACAATCCTCTTCATTATTATATAATCTCATTATTCTCAGTGCTTGACCCTTCACAATCCTCTTCATTATTATATAATCTCATTATTCTCAGTGCTTGACCCTTCACAATCCTCTTCATTATTATATAATCTCATTATTCTCAGTGCTTGACCCTTCACAATCCTCTTCATTATTATATAATCTCATTATTCTCAGTGCTTGACCCTTCACAATCCTCTTCATTATTATATAATCACATTATTCTCAGTGCTTGACCCTTCACAATCCTCTTCATTATTATATAATCTCATTATTCTCAGTGCTTGACCCTTCACAATCCTCTTCATTATTATATAATCTCATTATTCTCAGTGCTTGACCCTTCACAATCCTCTTCATTATTATATAATCTCATTATTCTCAGTGCTTGACCCCTCACAATCCTCTTCATTATTATATAATCACATTATTCTCACTGCTTGACCCTTCACAATCCTCTTCATTATTATATAATCACATTATTCTCACTGCTTGACCCCTCACAATCCTCTTCATTATTATATAATCTCATTATTCTCAGTGCTTGACCCTTCACAATCCTCTTCCTTATTATATAATCTCATTATTCTCAGTGCTTGACCCTTCACAATCCTCTTCATTATTATATAATCTCATTATTCTCACTGTTTGACCCTTCATAATCCTATTCATTATTATATAATCTCATTATTCTCAGTGCTTGACCCTTCACAATCCTCTTCTTTATTATATAATCTCATTATTCTCACTGTGTGACCCTTCACAATCCTCTTCATTATTATATAATCTCATTATTCTCAGTGCTTGACCCTTCACAATCCTCTTCATTATTATATAATCACATTATTCTCACTGCTTGACCCCTCACAATCCTCTTCATTATTATATAGTCTCATTATTCTCACTGCTTGACCCCTCACAATCCTCTTCATTATTATAAAATCTCATTATTCTTAGTGCTTGACCCCTCACAATCCTCTTCATTACTATATAATCTCATTATTCTCACTGCTTGACCCCTCACAATCCTCTTCATTATTATATAATCTCATTATTCTCACTGCTTGACCCTTCACAATTCTCTTAATTATTATATAATCTCATTATTTTCAGTGCTTGATCCCTCACAATCCTCTTCATTATTATATAATCTCATTATTCTCAGTGCTTGACCCTTCACAATCCTCTTCATTATTATATAATCTCATTATTCTCACTGCTTGACCCTTCACAATCCTCTTCGTTATTATATAATCTCATTATTCTCAGTGCTTGACCCCTCACAATACTCTTCATTATTATATAATCACATTATTCTCAGTGCTTGACCCCTCACAACCCTCTTCATTATTATATAATCTCATTATTCTCACTGCTTGACCCTTCACAACCCTCTTCATTATTATATAATCTCATTATTCTCAGTGCTTGACCCTTCACAATCCCCTTCATTATTATATAATCACATTATTCTCACTGCTTGACCCTTCACAATCCTCTTCATTATTATATAATCTCATTATTCTCAGTGCTTGACCCTTCACAATCCTCTTCATTATTATATAATCACATTATTCTCAGTGCTTGACTCTTCTCAATCCTCTTCGTTATTATATAATCTCATTATTCTCACTGCTTGACCCTTTACAATCCTCTTCATTATTATATAATCTCATTATTCTCAGTGCTTGACCCTTCACAATCCTCTTCATTATTATATAATCACATTATTCTCAGTGCTTGACTCTTCTCAATCCTCTTCATTATTATATAATCTCATTATTCTCACTGCGTGACCCTTCACAATCCTCTTCATTATTATATAATCTCTTTATTCTCAGTGTTTGACCCTTCACAATCCTCTTCATTATTATATAATCACATTATTCTCACTGTTTGACCCCTCACAATCCTCTTCATTACTATATAATCTCATTATTCTCAGTACTTGACCCCTCACAATCCTCTTCATTATTATATAATCTCATTATTCTCACTGCTTGACCCTTCACAATCCTCTTCATTATTATATAATCTCATTATTCTCAGTGCTTGACCCCTCACAATCCTCTTCATTATTATATAATCTCATTATATTCACTGCTTGACCCTTCACAATCCTCTTCATTATTATATAATCTCATTATTCTCAGTGCTTGACCCTTCACAATCCTCTTCATTATTATATAATCACATTATTCTCAGTGCTTGACCCCTCACAATCCTCTTCATTATTATATAATCTCATTATTCTCAGTGCTTGACCCTTCACAATCCTCTTCATTATTATATAATCTCATTATTCTCAGTGCTTGACCCCTCACAACCATCTTCATTATTATATAATCTCATTATTCTCAGTGCTTGACCCTTCACAATCCTCTTCATTATTATATAATCTCATTATTCTCACTGCTTGACCCTTCACAATCCTCTTCGTTATTATATAATCTCATTATTCTCAGTGCTTGACCCTTCACAATCCTCTTCATTATTATATAATCACATTATTCTCACTGCTTGACCATTCACAATCCTCTTCATTATTATATAATCTCATTATTCTCAGTGCTTGACCCTTCACAATCCTCTTCATTATTATATAATCTCATTATTCTCAGTGCTTGACCCCTCACAACCCTCTTCATTATTATATAATCTCATTATTCTCAGTGCTTGACCCTTCACAATCCTCTTCATTATTATATAATCTCATTATTCTCAGTGCTTGACTCCTCACAATCCTCTTCATTATTATATAATCACATTATTCTCAGTGCTTGACCCTTCACAACCCTCTTCATTATTATATAATCACATTATTCTCAGTGCTTGACTCTTCTCAATCCTCTTCATTATTATATAATCTCATTATTCTCACTGCTTGACCCTTCACAATCCTCTTCATTATTATATAATCACATTATTCTCACTGCTTGACCCCTCACAATCCTCTTTGTTATTATATAATCTCATTATTCTCAGTGCTTGACCCTTCACAATCCTCTTCATTATTATATAATCACATTATTCTCACTGCTTGACCCCTCACAACCCTCTTCATTATTATATAATCTCATTATTCTCAGTGCTTGACCCTTCACAATCCTCTTCATTATTATATAATCTCATTATTCTCACTGCTTGACCCTTCACAATCCTCTTCATTATTATATAATCTCATTATTCTCAGTGCTTGACCCTTCACAATCCTCCTCATTATTATATAATCTCATTATTCTCAGTGCTTGACCCTTCACAACCCTCTTCATTACTATATAATCTCATTATTCTCAGTGCTTGACCCTTCACAATCCTCTTCATTATTATATAATCTCATTATTCTCAGTGCTTGACCCTTCACAACCCTCTTCATTATTATATAATCACATTATTCTCACTGCTTGACCCTTCACAATCCTCTTCATTATTATATAATCTCATTATTCTCACTGCTTGACCCCTCACAATCCTCTTCATTATTATATAATCTCATTATTCTCAGTACTTGACCCTTCACAATCCTCTTCATTATTATATAATCTCATTATTCTCACTGCGTGACCCTTCACAATGTTTCTATAAACATGACGGGGATGCTAACTCCCTTTTGTGTAAAAAAGCATTCCTCTTACATGGCTTTATATATATATATATAAGTCCTAACATCACCAAATAAACTTTTACTGATTTTAACATCTAAAAATTCTATCACACCAGATGAATAATTATAACTAAATTTTAGAAATGACGTAGTGGTGTGCAGGTAGTCCACAAAACGTATGGCTTCTTCAGCAGGTCCATCCCACAAGACAAAAATATCATCCACAAACCTCTTATAAGTCAGAATGTATCTACAGAATACATTATTCAGCATAACATTCTCCTGTTCCCATTGTGCTAAGGCCAGGTTGGCATAGCTGTTCGCACAAGCTGTGCCCAACGCTACGCCAACCTTCTGTAGATAGAACCTTTCACTGAAAACAAATACATTATTTTCTAAAATCAATTCTAATAAACTACACACCAAACTAATACTTTTATTGTCTAAACCTGTTTTGTTTGACAGAAAGGTTCTAATGCTCTCTATCCCCCAATTATTGGGGATAACCGTGAACAAAGAATTCACATCTAAAGTTAGAAAAATCAACTTAGTCTTATCTTGCACTCACTTCATAATAGGGAATAACTCAGGCAAAAAATATTTTGTGTCCTTCAATATTGTAGTAGTCGAATTAATAAAAATATGTAATATTTTCTCCACATAAATGGAGTGCAGTTCTGTGGCCCACCCTCTACTGGACACTATAGGATGCATGGGTGGGTCAACAACATTTTTGTGGACTTTGGAGAGAACATATAAACTCAGTATAATCAGGAGCTCAGCAGAGAAATACTTAAAAAGATCTCCATCAATAACTTTGGTCATGTACATATCAAATAAAAAGAAAGCAAGTCTTTCCATAATCACCTCAACCTGTCCCCTCTTCAACTGAACATAGGCTTCACAGTCAAACAGTAAATACATCATATTATGCAAATAGTGAGTCCTGTCTAGCACAATAATACTTTCCACTTTATCAGAGGGATGTATTTCTGTTGCAGAAAGTTCTTTTAACTGTATCAATGCACGGCATTCACCTTCATTCAGATTAAATCTGCTGTTATTAAAACCGTTCTCATACTCTAAACGTACCTGTTTCTCACAAATAGTAGTAAACAACTCAACGGTGGAGTCAGTCACAGGAATAAATGTGCTATTCTTCTTAAAGGGTTCACATGTTTCTAAACAATCAGCAAACTGTATTCTTAAAGACAGATTCCTAGCAAACATTTTAAGGTCTATAATTACTTCAGACATATTGGAATGTTGCATCAGAATAAATGAAAGCCCTCTATTAAAGTGGCTATTTTGTTCAGAAGTTAACATAAGTGAAGAGATGTTTATAACTAAGTCATTTGGGTCTTTTTCCATCTGTTTACCTTGTCCTTTTTCTCTGCTGACTGGTATCTCTGCCATAGTCGTCCGCGCCTTGATCGGCTCCTTGTTCTGCCTCACGACTCCCCTGTAAGAATGGGAAGTGACCTGCAAGAGAAAAATCCACTTGTTGAGTAGAGACTGCATGGCACTGTTTGTTCTCTATGTTCTGTGTGGTTTGATGTACTAAGGCCATCATGATGATGCCTCTATGTTTACAGACTTCCTGCACTTCACGTAAAAGAACAGACACAGCCTGTGAAGCCCATCCTGGATCCTGTTCTATATGCAAAGCTTCAGTAAACATTGCAATTGACTCTGTATTGATGAGTGCTGGTCGTATCCCCAGTCTCATTAGCAGGGCTATCCTCTGCATTATCATGCCACTGTTTAGAGGTTGTATTCTCCTTCGACCTAGGCCATGAGAACACGTTCCCATCAACAAACTCACCCAGGTCTCATTGTAATTTCTTACATTTAGCTAACTGAAGCCTTCTCTCAAAATTCTGTATGTTCTCATATAGAGTGTCCAGTTTCTCACCAATAACTTCAGGTGAGAATTGGCTCTGAATGAGATGTTGTAATTTATTTGTCTCTCTCAGCAAACATTATTACATTGGTTTAAAAAATTCCACCAACAGCTGCATATAGTCGAAGCCAAGACTAAGGTTCATAGTTTGCCACTGTTTCAAGAGGTCAGGATATGTGGTGCCATACGTTGGCATTTTAAGCACCCTCATGTTATAAGTGTGAGAGCTTATTTCTCATAAAGCATATGTCAGAGTGGAAAAATTGAAGCGGTGAATAAGAAGGAGGAGAAGAAGAGAGGTGAAAGTGAGAAAAGTATTTGCTAGCATTAATAAGTAGAGTAGATATGGGAGGCAGCTGTGCAGAGTCTGTATGTCCTCCCCGTGTTTGCGTGGGTTTCCTCCCACATTAGAAAGATGTGCAGTAGGTGGATTGGACACTCTAAACTGGCTATAGGTGTGAGTGTGCATGTGAGTGTATGATGTAGAAGAACTACCACGGCAGGGCTGGCCACATGGTGGTGTATACCTTGGCTCCAGATGATTGTCATTGCTCAAGTGACACCCCGACCCCATGTGCAAAAATGTGAAAAGGGTTTGTGGATGGATGGATATGGGAGGCAGGAGAAATAATGAATAAAAGCAATATTAAGAGTGAGGAAAATAAGAGAAATAAACCAAGGAAAAGGAAAGACAGGATTTAAATAGGTATTAGAAAAGAGTGAGCTGAAATGGTAGCCAGGAGAGCAACAAGTGCAAAGCCAGCACTCAGCGAGGAATTCTGTATTTTCAGGTGAAATAAATGAATGTTATGTATTCCCCACATTGTGGGAGGGGTTGTATTCCAGACGTTTCTACACAGTGTGAGTACAGACTTTGACCGCAGTTTCTGTAAGGCTTATAGATGTCAAGTAGATTTTTGTCAGAAGATTGAAGATGATGACTTGGGAGGCAGTGTTGGAGAATTGTACTTATAGCTGGGCAGGAAGTGGGATTAAATATAAATTCTGTTTGGTAAGAGACGTTGGGTATAATTTAGTTTGTGGGATAATTCTAGCCAATTTAGAGTTTTTAGTGCAGAACAGTAATGTGATCTGTGACTCTTATGAGATGCAAATCTAGCTACCTTGTTGTAACACCATTCTAGTTTAGGTTTTAGGGTGCTTGGAGGTACGTCAGGATGGCAGAACCATATAATAGACAAGGGAGTAGGTATGTAATGGTAAGAGTGACTGGCGGATGCAGTAAGGACTTTTTTTGTTTCTATATAGCATTCTCTGCACGTAGATGTCATAGTTGAGGCTGTCATCTATTGTAACCCCGAGCAGTTTTGTATGGGGTACTACTTCATGTGATCTTAAAGTTATTTTTCTTATGAGTAAGTGATCTGGGGAAAAATAAAAGAGTTTGTTTTTATTTTGATTAAGAAGAAGTCAGTAGCTACAAAGTTGGTTTTTAACAGAGTTAAAGGCACATTTTGCAATCTTTTCTACATTTTCTAGGTCGTCTGAGATGGAAATAAGGGTGGAGTCATCTGCATACTATACAAGGGGTGCTTGTTGTGCAGAAGTATGAAGAATGTTTATAAAAAATATCAAATAGAAGCCGACCGAGGATAGACTATTGTGCTACACCTGTGGTGATGGGTAGGTAACGGGAAAGGGTAGAATTCCGCTTGACTGCCTGCTAGTGTTCTGACAAGTAATTATTAAACCGCTGAAGAGTAGATTGTGAGATACTCTTTTTTTTTTTTTTTTTTATGAGATACAGTGTTGAAAGCTTTTGCTACATCTAGGAATAAGGAATATATGAGTTTACTTCTATTCCTGGCTTTATTTCTGTTATCTGTAAAAGCTAGAAAGGTAGTTGTGTTATGGGCAGGTCTAAAACCTTGTTGAGAATAGGTAGTAATTGTTCCATTAACAGATGCTGGAGTAAGTTTATGAACACATTTCCTATATTTTTTAGAGGGGATAAGGTGGCAAAGGATCTGAAATTTGATATCTCAGTAGAAGTGCCACCTTTGTGGAGAGGGATGGTATAACATTTTTTTTCCATATGATAGACATATAGTATTTCTGTATTGAGCCATTTATAAGGATGCAGACTGGATAGGCAATGATGTTAGCAGCGATTCTGAGGTATTCTGCAGGCAAATTATCTACAGAGGGTGAGTTTAAGACTAGATAATACTTTTTAGGAAGGAGGTGGCAACTAGTTTCAGTGTGAGGGAGGGGGTATTAGTGGATGGGGTTAGACTTGAGTTCAGGGGAGTCAGGAAAGGATTAATTGGTGAGGGCAGCTATGCTGTCAGTGAAGTACGAGTTAAATTTGGTTGCTCTTTCAAGCGGGGAGTTATTTGGGTAAGGGAGTACAGTAGAGCAAAGGGAAGGAAGGGAGTAGAGTAGAGCAAAGGGAAGGAAGGGAGTACAGTAGAGCAAAGGGAAGGAAGGGAGTACAGTAGAGCAAAGGGAAGGAAGGGAGTACAGTAGAGCAAAGGGAAGGAAGGGAGTACAGTAGAGCAAAGGGAAGGAAGGGAGTACAGTAGAGCAAAGGGAAGGAAGGGAGTACAGTAGAGCAAAGGGAAGGAAGGGAGTACAGTAGAGCAAAGGGAAGGAAGGGAGTAGAGTAGAGCAAAGGGAAGGAAGGGAGTACAGTAGAGCAAAGGGAAGGAAGGGAGTACAGTAGAGCAAAGGGAAGGAAGGGAGTACAGTAGAGCAAAGGGAAGGAAGGGAGTACAGTAGAGCAAAGGGAAGGAAGGGAGTACAGTAGAGCAAAGGGAAGGAAGGGAGTACAGTAGAGCAAAGGGAAGGAAGGGAGTAGAGTAGAGCAAAGGGAAGGAAGGGACGTCATTTGCTGCGCAGTCAAAGAGTGGCTGAGTGTGAAAGACAATGTCAGGAGTACTGTGGTGGGTGTTGTATTAGCAGTTTAGAGACACTGAGTGAGTGAATGAGTGAGGAGGGATGGATGGTTTAGGTTGCGTGAATTTGTAGAAATTGTCCTGATATGTAGCTGTATCTTTAAGTGGGTTTGTGGTGTCATTTAAAGGTGGGAAGAGAGCAGTGGGATTAAATGAGTAGATATGGGGTATTGCTGAAGAATTGCAAGTAAAAGCGGAGAAAAGCGGGATATACCTCTCATGTTAGTGGGAGACAATCAGTTTGGGCCTTCTCAAACTCAGTGATTCCGTACAGCTACTCTAACAAGCTAAACAAATGGCTTGAGGCAGGGTTTTGCTGTGGCTGTTAAAAGATAGAAACTAAAAGTAAAGGTAGCCCACTGTAAACCAGTGTTAAGGCAAACTCTGCAGAGTGGGAGTGGTACGACTGCACTGATGTAACACTAGACACTCAAGAATGCTTAAACATGAAGGGTGATTACATAAGTAAAAACAAAGGCAAATGGCAATCAGTGTATGCCCTCAATACATGCAGTCTTGGCTGTGTCAATTATCTTAATACTCAAGCTCTGTGAATAGGCTACAAAAACAACAGTTACTACAATTACATAAGCATTTAGAGCAGTAAAGAGGCAGAGAGGGGTAAATTGCATATGCCTCTGAATGCTGTTGTGTAACTTTTCCCTTCACTACTGGGGGCATGCCGTACTTTAAAGCAGCTTCTCCCTTGTACTTCAATTCCTCCTATTTTGCAGTGTTATGGATGGCACCTAAAGTATTTACAGCAGTAATACCTACCTAACCTACAATTCTCCACTGATCTGTGCCTTATCATCATACCTGTGGGTGTTTCTTAAGACGTACACTCCTTAAGCATGATAGCAGAGCTCGGGTTATATGGTACTGAGGGACTCTTGTGCTGTTTGAGTTCACATGGGTGGGAGCTCACCAGCACCACTCTTAGTGGTGCAAATCCGGTTATGGTAGCATGTTTGCCTGTACCATAGGCAGTTCATTTGCCAGTAAATATTTTCCTAGGTGTTGTGGGGTTTTTTGTCAGCACTGTTGTGTTGCTAAGTTCTGCATGTTGAGCAACATGTTAACAGGAGTCTACGTGGCTGGACTCTCACAATTTACCCTGTTGGCACCAGCCAGTACTACGGTGCTGGGGGAGTGATTTTGAATCATGTATCACATGGGAGGGGATCACTCGCATATGTGATGTATGCATAGAATATTATGCCTACACAGTGGGATATCACAGAACACACTGTCTTATCCCACAGTGTGGCATATTTTCTGCATAGCAAATAGCTTTGGTATACTATTCTACTGTGTACCAGTCAAGCTTCATATATTGTATAAATAGCACCCTTAATTCCCTTTGTCTCAAGACTGTTTTGATTTGTAGACCCTGCCTTGCTGCCTTGCATTACCACAGTGTGCTCTAGGCAGTGTGGGTCAGAGCCTGAAATGCAATGTGGTTCTTCATGGGAGAAGTTTGTGCAAATGACCTTCTTGGTGTGCCCCCCATTTACATTACTTGCAGATTTTTAGGATTCATAGACAACCAAATTACTGAAGTATGGGGTAAGATAGTATTCCAAAAACATTAAGTGTGCTGTATGCTACATTTTTGTGGTGCAGAACTATGCCCTCCAATGATATGTGCGGAGTGAATTGTTTCTGTTTCTAACTGTACAGATAAAAGATGGAGGTAAGGCATCTTGTGTGTGAGTAAGAGTGTGTGTGTGTGTGTGTGTGTGTGTGTGTGTGTGTGTGTGTGTGTGTGTGTGTGTGTGTGTGTGTGTGTGCGCCACTGTGTGTGTTTGTGTGTGAGTGTGTTCATGTCTGTGAATGTGTGCATGTGGGTGCGTGTGTGTGTTTGTCTCAGTCTGTGTATGTGTTCGTGTGTGCATATGTGAGTGTATGTGTGTATGTGAATGTTTCTCAGGAATGAACCTGTTGAATCAGACATTTAATTTAGCATTAACTGTGAGCTGAAAAGCCTTACAAGGTAGCATACAATGTTTCTGCATATCACAGGGGAAGACATGATTAAAATACTTAATACATTCAAGTTTCAAGAAGGAGAAGAGACAGAGAGAGAGAAAGGAAAGATGATATAGCTGTGATAAGACAAAAAAAACTGTGATTTATACACCATTCATCTTGGGGGCTCAAGAGGCAGTGAAATGTACAGATCAGGCCTATTCAATTCCTTTAGGACTGGGGCCAGATTATGAAACCTAGAACTAACAGAGAGGCCACAGGCTGTACAGGCCACCAGTACCATGGACAGTTACTGAAATGAGGAGCTTCACAAAACTTTTACTTTCTCTTACACCTTAACTTTTTCACTAACCTATACATAACCTTACTTTTTAGAAAATCTCAGTCATTGTTTCACAGGTCTATTTGTGGTCCATAAGCACTAGGATGTATTGATAATGCGATACTTTTTTCTACCTATCTTCTATCTTTACACACACACACACACACACACACACACACACACACACACACACACACACACACACACACACACACACACACACACACACACACACACACACACACACACACACACACACACACACACACACACACACACAAAAAACTATAGTTTTGTTGTATTTACCTGCACCTCAAATACTCCCATAGGACTGAATGCATGACCAATATCGTTTGACAGTGTGATGTGAAATTTTATTCAGTTAAGTGATCTGTGACCCACAAACGTTTGCCTGCAAGACTACTCTGCATGTTGAAGGCTCTGCAAGGTGAAAACTTCAGAGACAAACTCGACTGTGAATTGGAAAGTCTTAATGCAATGCAGAAATTTTCTGTAAAAAGGTTTCTATGTAGCTCTAAGCTTTTCTGAATGGGTTTCTGTTTAGTATTCCAAAAAAGGCAGCAGTGTCACTGTAATGGCATTAACAACAGCATGACTGATAAAGAGTGACACCATTCTAACAATGGCATTAACAGTTAAATAGACTTGCAAATGTGTGTTTCTTTCCTCTATGCCCCACATGTACTGCTGTCAGCTGCAACAACTGCATCTCCTGTAACAGTGAAAACTCACTCATGGTTGAGCTTATTCTCGACCCCCTGCACCACCTTACTCGTGTGCTAACCCTAACACAATCCCTGTTCCTAACCCCAACCCTACACATTATAGTATCAAACACCCTTCCCCTGACAGTACCACTGCTGAAGACACACGCGCCCGCACACACACACACACACACACACACACACACACACACACACACACACACACACACACACACACACACGCACACACAGTACGCATCTATTCCCTTTCCTAGCCGGTATTCTAACCCTAATCTGCAAACACTCACACTAAACCTTAATGCCGAAACTTTCATTAAAACAAAACAGCATTACTCTCTACTCTCACTTATTTTACAGTTTGTAAAACAAATCAGTGAATTCCACCACTGGACAAAATGTTCATTCGACCAATAACACTGCCTTAAAAACTATTAGGCGAATGCAAGCAGTGACCAATGAAACAGTACTCATCTGGTCTCACAGAATGTAAATTATGGAATTACTTCCTACAAATTACTTCACTGGGTTTAATGTTTCACTTTTGTTTCTCTAAGAAATTGTATTCCCTCACTTAGGAAGTATGTGAGTGTATTATTTTATCAGGATCTCTTTTATTCACTACCAGGGAACATAAGTACAAGATATACACTGTCTATTCACCACCACAACAACAAAAAATGTACATGCTACTAAGTGACCAAAACCCATAACATGCAGACTGCTGTCATCTGGTTTGTGGGCAGTGTGCAGCTGTCCAGCTTTGATATAAATGGGATAAGTTTAATCATGTGGGGTGGCAGGAACATGGGGTTTTACTCAAACAGATTTTATTTGTGAAACAAAAGTGGAGCAGGTGGGGCTGAATAGTTATGAGGAGGTAATGTAACAATGTGCCAGTTAAATGCATAAGAAAATGTGTAGCACAAATGCTGCTGTAACATTTGAAAAGTTAAAATGTATCTCTTGGTGGTTTTGCAGGAATTTGGAGCAAACTGCATAAAACAATGCTATCTTTAAGTTGCTGAGATGTATGGTTTGGGCTGTATCTGAACAGAAACAAATATCTGCATTTTACACCTTTTCCATTTCACCCCTTCTTTTCTGGCAGATTGTTGTAACATGGATTAAGGTATTTGATATGAGCATTATAAGAAAGATATCCTTAGGACAGATAACTCATATTTGTATGGTTCCACTTTGGAAGAGTCAAACACGTGGTTATTAAAATTCATCTTCTGGGGCTTAACACAGAAGATGGTGGTGATCCCTGGGTGCAGCTGTGGTATCATATGAAAAATGGATGTTCTTAATTAACACAGTTTATGCACTGAGCAATTTGGAGGTCTGTTGTGAGTGACTACAATTCAGTTTTAGCCATAATGGTGACATGCTGGATATTAAGTTGTTCCATTTCACCTTAGTGTTCATTGCCTGCCTTTGTGTTAAAACAAGAGACTCCTGTTTTTGCCTTGCCATATTCAAAGGGGTTCTTTTCTTTTTCAGGGTTAGTAAAATTGCCATCAGTGAGTTCCATGATGGAAGATATTGCTAAGAAGCAGGATAACCTTTCCAGAAGGTAAAAAATGAATTTTATCTGATAGGAAATACTTACAATGCTTAGAAAGGAATGGTTCGAAAGATATTTCTAAAGATAGGCTTATCCAAATGAGGGTTCCTAAAAATTATACTTTTAGACAATGAAACAGTTTTAGAGTAATGGTTTTTACACAAAAATTAATATTTGCTTTAAAAGTAATCAACTTTGTACCTTAAAAATCTAATGATCAAATGTACATAGAGCCATTGAGGTGTGATTCCAGTGGACAAGAATTGTATTCTGTAAAACTAAGATTATAGCTTTTTGTGTTAGAACTCCTCATATTTTCAGAATTTAATGTGGTTGATGGATGTGAGTAGATCAATCTGTACTGACAATACTCTGTTAGTAGACGTTTCTAATACCACCACTGCTAAAATAACATTTTGCATTTTATTAGTTGAGTAGGTAATTAACAGGTGATGATAGGTCTGCCATTGGACAGCACTGCACGTGGGAACTAGCATGCCTTGTCCTTTCTGCTGCACCTCATTAGCACTGTTGTCTTACTCTCACATCGTATTCAGGAATAGCCACGTCGACTATGCCAGGCCCTTGAACTGAGATTTCACACATGACATCACAATGCAGTTTCTAATCATATTGTTAGAGGTGATAACATTAGAAGTCTCAGCTGCCAGTCTGGAAATTATTGCACATCTCCAGGCTGATAATTGCTCCATATATTACATATCATTTTCACCCAGAAATAAATATGAGTAGAAATAAGAAGACGAACCATGTCCCTCTGTATCACTTACAACATGAACTGAGCTCCATTTCTTATTTTTTCTTTCATGCGAAGTGAAATTCTTAAATTAGCCACACATACATCTTCTGAAAATTCCTCATTAACAAAACAAAGTACAAGATTGTTATTTTTTTGTTGACTCACTGCAAAGCACATCTCGCTGACTAGGTACAAATTATTTATCTGTTGTATTTTGTTTTTCTCCATATGTCCATTTTTCAGGTCTGGTAGCCTCATAGTCTGAGCTGGGTGGTAGACGGCAATTCTCTGTGCCCCCTTACAGGGATGTTTTCTTACTGGAAACTCTCATGGCATTAAAGGAGAGTTTTAAACATCAAGACCACATGTGCCTGTGTCAAATTAATACACAGTTACCATAGAGTATTTCTGCAATCAGAGTAAGACTGCTTGTAGCTGTTGTTTGCACACTGTATGCCATTACCACCCTGCAGCTGTTCATCCACCATAACTGCCTCCATCTGCCCCATGCTGCCTTAAATCCATCACTGAAATAGCACTCCCTCCAGAAACTAATACAAATTACATTGTGAATCCACCCCTTTTTCTATTAAGACAGAACTTCCTTACTTTGAGTTAACAATTGTACTTTCTGATAGTAATTTCCTCTCCACCTTTTCTCTCTTTTTTTTCATAAATTCCTTTTCTTTCTTTTCTCCCTTAATGATCTGGTGGACTCAGATCTTAGCTCTATCCCTCTTAGTCACTAACACAGAGTCCTACTTCACTCAGCTTTCTTTCACAGTCCAGCCCATGCACCCCTGATTACCTTTGACACTCTATCTGCACAATTCTGGCAGTTTGATACCCTTTTCCAGTATGGATTCTAGAATTGTATGCATTAGAACAGCTGAACCTGACCAATGGCAAACAGATCGGACAGCTGTCTTCTGTCACTGGATTCCATTCCTCTCAGAAGGTATCCTTCCCTCCTCTTGGTCTTAGATGCTACTTTATAGTCTGTGCCTGGTGAACTGGGGGAGCTGTTAATATTTAATCCTAGGTCTTTCTCATGGTTCCAGCTGCTTAAGCAACAGGCCCCAATGCATGCACCCCTGACTTATTATCTTCAAGGAACAGCAACCCCTAATGCACCCCTGAGTTATTATCTTCAAGGAACAGCAACCCCTAATGCACCCCTGAGTTATTATCACCAAGGTACAACAATCCCTAATGCACCCCTGAGTTATTATCTGCAAGGTTCATCAACCCCTAATACACCCCTGAGTTATTATCTGCAAGGTTCTGCAACCCCTAATGCACCCCTAAGTTATTATCTCCAATGTACAGCAACCCCTAATGCACCCCTGAGTTATTATCTCAAGGTACAGCAACCCGTAATGCACCCCTGAGTTATTATCTCCAAGGTACAGCAACCCCTAATGCACCCCTGCATTATCTCCAAGGTACAGCAACCCCTAATGCACCCCTGAGTTATTATATCCAAGGTACAGCAACCCCTAATGCACCCCTGAGTTATTATATCCAAGGTACAGCAACCCGTAATGCACCCCTGCATTATCTCCAAGGTACAGCAACCCCTAATGCACCCCTGAGTTATTATATCCAAGGTACAGCAACCCCTAATGCACCCCTGAGTTATTATCTTCAAGGAACAGCAACCCCTAATGCACCCCTGAGTTATTATCACCAAGGTACAACAATCCCTAATGCACCCCTGAGTTATTATCTGCAAGGTTCTGCAACCCCTAATGCACCCCTAAGTTATTATCTCCAATGTACAGCAACCCCTAATGCACCCCTGCATTATCTCCAAGGTACAGCAACCCCTACTGCACCCCTGAGTTATTATCACCAAGGTACAGCAGCCCCTAATGCACCCCTGAGTTATTATCACCAAGGTACAGCAGCCCCTAATGCACCCCTGAGTTATTACCTCCAAGGTACAGCAACTCCTAATGCACCCCTGAGTTATTATCTCCAAGGTAAAGCAACCCCTAATGCACCCCTGAGTTATTATCTCCAAGGTACAGCAACTCCTAATGCACCCCTGAGTTATTATCTCCAAGGTCTGTCAACCCCTAATGCACCCCTGAGTTATTACCTCCAAGGTACAGCAACCCCTAATGCACCCCTGAGTTATTATCTCCAAGGTACAGCAACCCCTAATGCACCCTGCATTATCTCCAAGGTACAGCAACCCCTAATGCACCCCTGAGTTATTATCTCCAAGGTACAGCAACCCCTAATGCACCCCTGAGTTATTATCTCCAAGGTACAGCAACCCCTAATGCACCCCTGAGTTATTATCTCCAAGGTACAGCAACCCCTAATGCACCCCTGAGTTATTATCTCCAAGGTACAGCAACCCCTAATGCTCCCCTGAGTTATTATCTCCAAGGTCTGTCAACCCCTAATGCACCCCTGAGTTATTACCTCCAAGGTACAGCAACCCCTAATTCACCTCTGAGTTATTATCTCCAAGGTACAGCAATGCCTGATGTATTCTTGATTTATTATCTCCAAGGTAATGCAAGTCATATTCAGCTGTGCTCAGTTTTAAGCTGTCATATGTCCACCTGTATGGGCAGTTTTTTCACTTTATTCCTAGGCTTGCAACTCCATCAGCCATTATGGCCCTTTAATATTGTCTTAGATTGCTGTGCTATAACCAAGACATAAATCATTTTAAAAATTGCTGGAGCTAAATAAGTGACAGAATTGTAGTAAAAATGCTCAAAGGCATCCTAAATGTGGCTTTAATAGGAGAGGTAAAATGCAGTGGTTAGGGACCAGCATCATTCAGGGATACAGTTATATATGTGGTATATAACTTTAAAACTGCTATTATGAAGTCTTGACTCCCAATTACTAGCATTACACATCCTCACTTCAACAATCCTGAAAGCTGTCTGTTACATACAGAGTAATGTGATACCTCAAATCAAAAGTTATTTACTATTTGTTTGCATGGAGCTGCCCCCTCTACTCTATAGGTAGATGGACAAGACCCCACCACCTCCTGCTATTATATCTACGAACTCTACAGTCTGAATTTTGGGGAAGGTGTAAAATTTAAAAATAAAAAACTCTGAGGAAAGGTGAAAGTACCCATAACAGTGCACAATGGTCTTGAGCAATCACTTTTTTGCTTTAGTTAAAGCAAACAATGATTCTTGAGATCACTTGGATCAAGTTTGGAATGGTGGCCATTTTAAATGGCAATGAGATAACTACCGGAAGTTGGATGTCATGTGGTACACTTTGTTGTAAGTGGTTTGCACACTAAAATAAGTGGTAGATAGACCATATATATTCATTGTCTCTGTGTTATCTTGTCACTATGCTGACAAACCCACAGACGTCACATGGAGACATACATCTCGGGAAGTAGAAAAGTATGACTTCCCATGGAACAATGCTCCATCTGCAACCACCAGGAACCCCTTCAAATCATGGAAACTTAGAAAAATGGAAGATTTAGATCTAGAAATTTCATTTATTTCTTAATGTGAGTAGCTTTGCCAAGAAGTCTTGTTCTGCCCTGAACCAGAGACCTGTGGAAGGTCATATACCCGTTTAAAGGAATTCTTTGCTTGGGAATTTTATTTTACTTTGATTACACTGATCAGGCTGGCATTCACACAGTTTTTATCTGTTATAGTAGATGGACTGCTGCTTCTATGTATCGCTCTCTCTCTATCTTTTTCACTGCTACAATTCTTGATCACTGGTACAGCCTTCTTACAGCTGCTACTTCTGCTGCTTGTCTGTCTCTTACTTTCTCCTTAGAGCATTAGATCCTCTGGCAGCTATTAAATCTGTCCTTTGTTACTAAATCCTTGTCTCTTCTCATTTACGTTACCAGCTCTCTTGTCAGCGAATATCTTTGCTACATTTTCCCCATCTGGTAAGTATTCGAAGCTCCTATCTGACAGGAGTCTCTTTCTGCAGTTCTTCCCTTTCTTTTCGCTCATTATCTTCAGCTGCTTCCTTTCTGTTCTTCCTAGTTCCGATGCTTCACAGTTCCTCAGAGTTTTTCATGTGTATTGTAGTTCACAGTTCCTCAGAGTCTTTCATGTGTATTGTAGTTGACAGTTCCTCAGAGTCTTTAATTTGTATTGTAGTTGACAGTTCCTCAGAGTCTTTCATGTGTATTGTAGTTGACAGTTCCTCAGAGTCTTTCATGTGTATTGTAGTTGCCTAATTTAGTCTGAGATTCTTAACTCTTGACTTCTACATGCTTTTTCCTAAAAGTGTTCTACCACAACCTGCTCTTGGCTTCCTTACTTATTCTTTTCTGGTTGCATATTTACTTTTTCCAGCACTTCATTTACTGCTTTTGCAATATTCTTAACAAATCTAAACTTTCTTAACTCTCTGTCTTGTAGAGTGTTTTCTTACTCGTACTTATCATTTTGCTTTACATTTTCACTGATTGTCTTCATTGGAGACCCACTGCTGGCCCGCTCTACCCTATCCCCCATTCCCACTCACCCCTGACATCATTACCTTTATACTCTCCTTGCTCTGCCCTACCTTTCTTCCTCACCAGGAACTGTTTGTAATCACTCCCCAATATATCTTTTCCTTCCCCACCCACCACTGACATCAGTACCTAAACATTTTCCAAACTTATCCCTGCTTCATGGCCAATGCTGAAACATCCAACAGACCAGCAGTCCCTCCCCAGGGTAGGTAAGCCAGTGTGTGCTGCTCACTCCTACCTTGCCTGCCTGGCTCTTCCATTATTTAAACTGCTAACTGTACTCTGGTAGTGCGGGTCATAGTCAGGCCTTTATCTCTCTTTGTACCACACCATTTTTAACTAGTAAGACATCAGGACTACTAATTTACTTATTTATTTTATTTATTTAACATTTGTTTACTGGGAAAGTCCCACTTGGAATGAAGAATTTTTTCAGTGGAGGCCCGGGGAGAAATGCTGCAGATGCATGTCTTTGTAACATGGGAGGAAACCAGAGTACCTGCAGGAAACCCACACAAACACAGGGAGGACATGCAGACTCCTCACAGAAGGCACCCCGGCCAAGAATCAAACCTCTTGCTTTGAGGTGACAACGTAACCGCTGCATCACTGTGCCGACTACTAAAACTCTCCATGTATTACAAAGACTTATAATTTGGTCTCCAATCTTATCTTTGGTTCATAGGTTCATAGGTTGGTACTAGGCTATCGGCCCTAGTGCCTATACAAGCCTAGCCATAACAATTTCCTGGCTATTTCTTACCACACTATTTACTTCCCTGGACCCCTGTCTAGCAGGGTGACTGACATGATCCCCGGTGTAAATTTCCTATCTCCCATCCAGTCATCAAGGTTTATTTTGAAGATGGCCAAGGAGACGCACTGCTTGACATGTATGGGCAGTCTATTCCAGAGTATGGGGAGTCTCTGGGTCAGGAACCTATCCCTCCAGCATGTTTTGTTCATTGTGATGACAAGGTTTAGG
Source organism: Protopterus annectens (assembly GCF_019279795.1). Classification (NCBI taxonomy): domain Eukaryota; kingdom Metazoa; phylum Chordata; order Ceratodontiformes; family Protopteridae; genus Protopterus; species Protopterus annectens. The sequence continues at coordinate 347,019,093 of NC_056744.1, forward strand.
TCCCTGGAGCAAGTGGCTCTGATGGATTGGGATTTCTTTAAGTGTAGCATGTCCATCAGCTCTGGGTTTGGCATGGCCTAGTATGTTAAGCAGCGATCGCCTCTGAGTAGACGATATGCAACAGTGTATAGCTGGAGTTTTTATAGTTGGTCAGCACAGGCATCTGCTTTAGACCTGTGATTCTTTTAGTGAGGTGTTTCTGCAGCCTTTCCAGTTGTTGCAGATATCTTGTGAGGTAAATACCAAATAGGGCGTTGTACTCTATGATGGGTCTAATGAGGGATGAGTACAGTGGGACAATGACCTCCTTTTTTCTGGATGAAAAGCCCTTAGTGATGAGGTGTGCCACATAGAATGATTTCCTGACTGTTGTGGCGATGTGGTTATCGAAGGTGAGACCACTGTCTACCTGTGTTCCTAAGTCTCTTATCACACTTTTGGTGTTTAGTGTACTGCCACCTATGTTGTAATTCATGGGTACATGGTTTTTCCCAAAGGGGATAACTATACACTTCTTGGCATTGAGCTTGAGCCCATGACTCTGGTACCAAGCTTCTGTTTCTGTAAGACCCTTTTGTAGAATATCCACATCATTTGGGGATTCAGTAATGGCTCCCAGTTCAGTCATCTGCAGTCTTTGTTAGCCAGAGTCCCTCAGTGTTGGCCTGTACTTCAGAGAGGTAGATGCCAAACAAGAGCGGTCCCAGGACTGAACCCTGAGGTACTCCACTTGTCACTTGTCTGGAGCTGGATTTGGAGTCGGCTGCTTTTACAGTGTGGGTTCTGTCAGTAAGCCAGTTGGCAACCTATCGAGTGATGTAGGGATTAATGCCCAGCTTAGTAAGTTTATCTATGATTCCAGAGTGGGAGATGGTGTTGAAGGCCTTGGCAAGGTCCAGATGGGCTGTGTGGACTGCCTTACCCTCATCCACAGCTCTGGAGAGTGATTCAAAGAAGTCAGTCAGGTTCAGGAGACACGATCAGCCCTTCACGAACCCAAACTGGGTGGGGTCCAGTGTTTGAAGGTTGCCAATGTCTTTGTTTATAAGTTCCACAATAATACATTCCATGGCCTTGCAGATCAGGCTTGTCAGACTGATGGGACGGTAGTTCCCAGGATCCAAGGCGGATCCCCCCTTGTAGAGTGGGATAACTGTAGCTGTGCACCACTCAGTGGGCATGAAGCCTGAGGTGAGGCTATGATTAAACATGATACTTAGGTGAGGTGCCAGTTCATTTTGTAGTTCATGTAGTACACAGCCGGGGATGTCAGATCGTCCCATGGATGCTGTATTCTTAGTGTGGAGAGTGCAGTTTTTACCTGTGTGGCCGTGATTACCAGAATTTGGCAGTCTTTTTGTATTGTGATGGACCCTTTAGGGGGTGAGAAGGGTGTGAAGTTGGCACTGAATTGATCTGCCAATCTACCAGGATATTGGCAATATCCTTGGGATCAGTATATTTAATGCCATTTTGTTGTAGCTCAGAGCAGATCTGAGCATTGCCATTTAGATTTTTGACATAGCTATAGAATGCCTTGTGGTTGTCTTTGGAATCTTTGGCAATTTTATTTTCGTAACTAGCTTTGGAGGACTTTATGAGGGGTATCAGCTTCTTACTGAGGCTGGTAAGGGAGCTTTTTGCATCCTGGGATTTTTCTCTTTTCTGCAACAGTTTCTTCCTTTTGTTGTATAGTTTGTTTATGACATGGGACCACCGGATTTGCTTCCTTTTTTGGAGGAGAGCATCTTGGTTCTATTTGGGAAAGCATGATTCATGCACGAGTGGATGTGCTTGTACAGTGCTTTAGTGCAGGATTCGGCAGTCGAATTTTCAGTTCCCGTCTGCATGGGTGTCATGAAGTTTGTCACTTCTGACTTGAGTAGCATGAAGTTGGCATTGGAGAAGTTTTTTATGGATGTTTCCTTACTGGGGGGTGGGAGTGAGATGTGGATGTCAAAGGTGATTAGCTTATGGTCAGACCTAACCAATGAGGGGGATGACAACTGGTGTGGAGCATCGATTTCCCATGTTGGTAATGACCAGATCCTGGATATTGGAGCTCCTGGTGGGACTATGGATTAGTTGATCCAGGGTGTTAGAATTTATGAATTACAAAAACCGTTGGGCAAAGACATTGGTACGTGAGTAGTTTTCCCAGTTAATGGCAGGGTAGTTGAAATCACCCAGTATTAGGGTCTTTGGTTGTATCTTAATATTTTCCAGTATGTTTAGAAAAGTGTAGTGAGAATCTTGGGGCATGGTGAGGGATCTGTAGCAAGCTACAATTTGGATTGCAGTCTTACCTAGTGTTAGTTGCACCTGGAGAATTTCGGATGCATTGTGTTGGGCAACTAGCCTAGAGGTGTGAATATCTTTGGTGAATATGGACACTTCTCCACATTTAGTGTTTCGGTCCTTGTTTGGTGGCTGAAAAGTGTGTGGTAAGAGTTGTAGCCTGGTATGGCAGTGGTGCTCTCTGGAGCTTTGAGCCAGGTCTCAGTTACTGCACAGATATCGATGTTCTCCATTTTTAGGAGAGCCTCGAGAGAGTGCATTTTGAGGTTTAGACTTCTAGCATTGAGTAGCATTATCTTCAGATTTTGCATACTTGTACCTGTTACAGTGGTGGTTTTGTCCTTTGAGCCTTGCCTAAAAAAGGCACTATAGGGGTGGCAAGAGCCTTAGCCAGTATCCTGAAGCCCAGGGGCAACAGGTGCAGACCATTTCTGGCAAAGCATCGTGGTTTCGATCATGTCGTCCCAGGCAGATACTGGATCCCCTTTGAATGACATCAGAAACTTAGCCAATTGTTGAAGTCAATCATTTTGTCCTTATACTGTGGTATCATTCTGTGAGAAGACAGGATGCTACTCAGGGCTAGGGTCATACCTGCCTGGCCATGTGATCCTAGTGCTCTTCCATGTCTCTTTTCATGTAGTCCAGGGAGGTACGTCTTAAGTCATTCACTCCAACATAGATAATGACAGTCATATTTGTACTTGTGGAGTGACTTAAGTGCATATGGCAGTTTGATATTTTGGCTTCTGAGAAATTCACCTCTTGAGTTTAACTCTTGAGGAGTTTCATGGAATCAATTTCTTGAATTTGCAGCAAAGAGCTTTTCTCTTGAGGTGAATTTCTTGGAATCCACTTGAACATATTAACAACATTATGATCAACAATCTGATTACAATCCTCTCTATAATGCATGAGGTACCACGATTACATTATAAAATAGGGGAAAAAGATACATTAGTTAACAACTTTTCAGACATCCCTAACATGACACCCAATGTTAACTGAATGTATGAGTGTTTAACAAAAGCTTGTTAAGCACCTCTAAGTGCTGATAATATCTGGGTTCACATTAGGGAAAAACAGCAGCAAAGGTAAAAGAGCTTAACAATCTGTTACATGATTCCCTCTGCCACCTGTATAAACAAACATATGGCAGAATGAAGTATCCGACAGGTTTTAAAGCTCTGAGGGACACTTTATTTCTACCTGCTGTCTGTTTAGCTATGTTAAGTGTTTTACCAACTTTGAAAGGCTTTCAAAGATGGCAAAATGTATTGGACTCCTTCACTTTTCTTTTTCATGTAACCTGTAGTGTATGGAGCAGATAAAGCTCTATGCACTGCAAAGAATTATTATTCGGTCACACCAATCACATTCACTTATTATGTGTTCTCAACATGGATGGAAAGATTCCATTTTCGAAAGCTTCACTCTCGAGGTGAATTTTGGTATCCATGTCTCAAACATATTGATTTAATTAAATATGAACCCTTGGAGCTTTTCTCCTCGGGCCTCCAGTGTAAAAGGGCATCTTCAATGGAAGAACTGGGGATGTGGATCTAACTCTAGTGATCAGTTAATTACATTAACATGCTTTTTTTTGCTGTTCAGTGGAAGAGCTGGGAGGGGGTATGGATCTATATGTAATAAGTTAATTGCAAGTTGAAGAACTGAGAGGGTAGGGTGCTGGTTCATGGTACTGGCACAGGGGGTTGGCTGAGCCAGCTATGCTTCTGGTATCTGCCTACTCTATAAGCCAGTATCTGAGCTTGCTCACTTTGAAAGTCTTTTCCTGGAGCACATCACTAAGGGATCTAACACAAGGGTGCGGAAGCAATACTAAAGTTAAATATATATAACAGAAAAAAACATAACAGGTACATTTTACACTTTCCAGCATTATGGAATAAGCTTCACTTTACAATAAGACATTAGTCATTAACTTCTGGGCTACAACAATCCAGTTTCTTGAAGATGAATGGGTTGTAAACATGACAACTGAGCCTAAAATTCTATGAGACTGAAATCTCATTCTTTGTGCAGGAAGCAAAAAAAAAACAAAACAAACAGGAGGAAACTTTAAAATGATTAAGATATCAGCGGGCATGAATGCCAGTTCATTTCCATTTTTCAGTGTTCCAAGCCATACTATCTCAGGTAACAAGGTAAAGCCTACAGGCACTCTGAGGGGTGAGGGAGAGTAAAGGGGCTAAAAATAATAGTCTTATTCATAGCTGTCATATATAAAAATGGACTCTGTCTTGTTTTGGGGGTGTCTGGTTATAATGTGTGGAATGATTTGCTGTAATGTTGTCTGGAAATGTTTATTTTTCTTTATTTGGATATTTCGATTTTAATAAAACTGTCTTCTTTTACAGGTATGTCTGCACTCAGCGTCACACTCTTCAAGTAGACTACATTAACTATATGGATGAGATCGCTGAAGCTTTTGGTGCAAAACCAAAGATGCTGGAGCTCTTTTATCGGAATCCAAGACTTGCCTGGAAGGTTTTCTTTGATTCTTGTACCCCATATCAGTATCGCCTAACTGGGCCAGGCAAGTGGAGTGGAGCTGAAAAGGCAGTCATGACACAGTGGGACCGGGTTTTCAAGGCAACAATGACCCGTTGTGTGGAAGTGGAAAAACAGCAAAAAACCTTTCCTGTGCTGCTGATGCTGATTTTTATGGTTCTGATGATTGCATTCTTTGTTTTTTAATTGACTGTTCTTTGTATTGTGTAACACTATTTAGCTTCCCATTCTTTGATGTGCTTGCTAATTCTCATGTTTTTCTTGGTTCCTACTGACTGGGGCTCCATATGCACAGCTGCTGCAGGTCGTACCTGATATACCAATAGTTCCACATTCATGGTATCATGTTCCCAGAATCCTCTGCACAGAAGTGTAGCTGGCTCAAACAGCACCCTCTGCTGGTCCCATGAAGTAGCACTCCCCCCCTCCTGTCCTAGTCATTCGGGTCCCGTTTCTGTGCCCTGGCCCCTACCCTCCTTCCTCACATTTTTACTGAAAAAAAGCAGAAAAAAGAAAAAAAAATCCTTTTTTATTTTAAAATGTAGCAAACTGCCTGCTACAAATGTATTGCACTAAAGAGAGATTGGGATTGACTGATCATGCCCCCCCAGCATTTTGTGCCCAGAGCAAGTGCTTCTTTCACCCCATCCTAGCTATATTACTGCCTCAGCATATATTTCAAGTGGAGAGATATAAGCCAAGCAGGCCTATACTGGACATTCAGAATTCAGCACTTTCTTCCACTATATCTCTAGGTGATCTCCCTGTCATTCCTTCTCTTCTGTCATAATTTGATGCTCCTTAATGCTCTTTTTGCAGAAAAAAGAAACATTTTCCTCAAATTAGAAGTGTGACCACCATTTGTCACATAGTCAGGGTGGGGTAAAGGGGCAGCCACCTGGGGCAAACTGTTAGGTAAAGCACAATCAGCAGATGTTGATTGGTCTTCAGTGCATACCAGCATTTAGAAATAAATATTGGTATTGCATTTGCAGTCTGCACTGAAGTGCAGTTGTATTTCTTATGTGGAATAAAGTTTGCTACAGCTTTTGCTCTTCAAGTTAAAGTTGAGGGAGGGAAGAGCACCAGATCGGGAGACAGCCCTGGCTGCAAAACTTTCTACTTACACCTCTCATCACCTTGTAGAGTAATTCTTGACATGCTCACTTGTCATTGAGTTCACTTCTGCATACCAATGTCTGCTTCCTCCAACAACACAGGCCCTGCAGTAAGAGGCACAGTCTTCCATTTCTAATATCTCTGATTTAAGGGACTGATTTCCTGTGTTACTGAATACATGGACACATATGCAATGCAGTCAGCAGAATGTGCACTTATTTTAGTGTACACACCAGTAAAGACATGTTTCTACCTGGCAATATATCCAGCATCTCTGCATTGTGTGTTATGGCAGCAGAGATGGACAGCATCATGTGCTTCCTTTACTGACCTCTGCTTTACTGACTGTTGGATGAATGGAATATTCTGCTTGGAGTATGTTACATTACATTCACTTCATATAACAAAGAAATGATAAACCTGTCTAATCTGCCTTTTTAAGTGCATCAAACATTATTGCTCCCCTTCAGTCCTACCTTAAAATCCATTGGATTCCTTTTCTACCACCCATTCTGGTAATCCATTGCATAGATTTATAACACTTTCTATGAAAAAGTACTTTCATGATTCTAAGGAATCTTTGGCCAGGACAACATTTCACCTGTGTCTGTCTTCCCCTTCTCTCCTTCCTGTTTGGGAAGATTCCTTCACATCTTTCTGACATGATCTCCTACACCAATATCCTGTACCCCATCATGTCTGGTATAATGTGAGAAGAGCTTTTGCTCCCCTAACCTTTGGTCATGTCCTTTTTCCTCCATCGCACTGACCTTTCTGGTAGTTTTCCTTAGGATTTCTTCCGACAGCGTGATGTACCTTTCCTTATATGGTCCAGGAACTGGATGGGGTACTTACTCAAGATGTGGTCTGACCAAGGTCTGGCGCAGTGGTAGTATTAGGTCTTTGCATCTGCAGTCTAAACCCCTGAGGATACACACCAGCATTCTGTTTAGTGATGTCACTGCCCTCTCAGTCTGCTCTTGGTGGCAAACTCATGTATAACCAACACCTCCAGATCATTCTCCTGCTCAGTTGCCATCACGTCTGTTCCTCCCAGCTGATAGCTCACAGCACAGCTGTTGTGACTCCACTGCAGTAGTTTTGTTTTTGTTTATACTGAACCTGAACTACTTCTTTTCTGCCCACTTGTCCAGCCTCTCCATAGCCGTGGTTACCCTCCTCCTCCTCCCATCTTCCCCTGCTGCACCTAACTTTATGTCATCAGCAAACAGGCTGATTCTGTTCTCTATTCCCTCAGATATGACTGAGGCAAAACAAAATGAAGAGCACTAGATGCAGGGAGGACCCCTGCAGTACTCCACTTATCATGGTCTTAATTCCTGATGTTGTCCATCTCACCACATCATTGTATCCATCCACTCAACCATGCAGCTATCCAGGTCCTTAATCCAGATCTCCCCCCACCTCTTCCAATTTTCCTATTAGCCTTCTATCCAGGACCAAGTCAAAGGCCTAGATGAAGCCCGGGTAGGCAGCATTCAATACTTTTGCTGTGCCAAGTTCACCTGGAATGCAGTCATAAAACTGGAACAGGTTTAACTGATAGCTTCTTCTGGCTGGGACCAGTGCTGGTTGCCGCTCTAAAGAATATTTTGCTCTATCAGTGCTCCAAACCTTCCATTCCATATTCTTTCCATGACATTCCTTATCACTGCTGCTACCCTAACAGGCCTGAAGTACCCTGGATTTTTTTTATGCTCCTCTCACAAGGGTAAAACTTGCTATGTTCCAGTCTTCAGGCACTTCTGTGCCAGCCAATGATTTATTGAAGATCTCTGTCAGGGTTTCTGTCAATGCTCTGGCCAGATTTCTAAGGAATCTGGGAGGTATCCAATGTCATCCCTGTACTTTACGTTCCCTAAGTATAATCAGGTCCTCCTGTGTGTCCTCCTTTTCTGTTCTACTGCCGTCCTCTGTTTTCCCCAGGCTGTCCTCCCTCCCAGCATAGCACTTCCTTTTCTTTGTGAAAAATGAAAAAGGTCTTCTTTCAGTGTCTCTGCCTTGTCATTAGTCTGTTAGTTTAGCCAATTCTGTGCAGTTCCTCCCTTCCTTCTTTCTGCCGTGTACCTAAAAAAGCCTTTGTTTCCCTTCTTGATCCCTTCTGTTACACCCTTTCAGCTGTGGCCTTTGCTGACCTCACTGTATTTTTTGCTCTTTGCTAGCGTTCCTTTACTGTGTCTCTTTGCCTCTTCCTCCTCCTCCTGCTCACTCCCTCCTTTGCACCTCTTGCAGGCCCTGTCATTTACCCTAATTGACATGTTGCAGCAGGTATCAAAAAAGAAAAATGTTTTATTATTTTTTTTTTAATCTTTGAGAATTCATGAATATAGAGATCCTTAACTTTGTATTGCCTAGGTCCAACTTAGGGTGAGGATTTCTGAATTTTGTTATTTTTCCAGCAACATCTTAACCAAAGACTATGATTCTTCTTCGTTTCTCTAAACTCAGCCCTTGTCAACAGCCACTGCAATTAATAAATAATTCTGTCACACATCTCCATCACTTAACTCCTCCTTACCACAATTATGCCCCCATACCACTTTTCCCATTCACACGCAACAGCCCTCCCACCATGTTGGCTTTTATACTTAACACCTTAATCTGCATTGTTTGATCTGCAATATCATTTCTGTTATAAAATATTCTTCTGTGATCCCTTCTGATTCTTTGCATGCATGCTACTTGAGCGACTTGTAAATATTTAAATTTATACTTCTGTTTGTTCCATTTCCATTCTCACAACTGTACAATAAGAACTGTGCTTATGTACTAAATGCAGTTTACTACATCTGTATAACATTTGTAAATAGTGATTAACTACTTCTATATGTTTCATTATGTATTAAATACAATTTATTACAACTGTATAACATTTGTAAATAGAACCTAACTACTTCTGTATGTTTGTTACCAAGTTTCAGCTTTTACAAACACTGGATTAAAGTTCTATCTTTGTTAACAAAATAAATAAATAAATAAATGTAATGATACAGTTAAACACTTGTCATAAAAATACTCAAAATCTGATAAGGTATCTATATCTCCTAAAGCCTAACATCAACAGGAGGAACCAAAAAGGGAAGAATCAAAAGTTCTGTTACACGGTGGAATTATGAAAAGTCTAAAGCCAAAGTACTCCAAAGTCTCTAGAATAATTAAAGGGGCAATTCAACAAACAGTATTCATGAGTGATGTGCAGAATAGTAATATTGACAAGGCAGGATTTTATCTAGTGGACTAATGCAGTGTATGTTAATTTTACTACATTGCAGTTATATGTTCACATACACAAGTGAGAATTCCAAAAATTCTTACACTATTGTACTCCAACGTTTTTGGAGCAATTAAACAGGCAATGTAACAAATAGTCCTCATATCTGATAAAATAGATTATTATCTAATGCAGTAATGCAGTGTATGCTGTCTTTGCTTGCCTGATTATATGCTCGCATGTCCACAAACACAAAAGTGCAAAACTGTTACATGTGGTAATGGAATATAGCATATTACCATGGACAAATGCATACAACAAACAGCTATCTATTCTGTGAACACTACTTAGCCATAGTTATATATATATAAAAATATCCATAAGTACCCTCAAGCATTATAGTGGAAGCATTTCAGTCTACAGTAAACAGTTGCCAAAGGAAACCTCACAAGCCTAGACAGTTTCACAACATACAGGTGGCATCTTCCATGCAAAAGTGTTCCTCAACAAGAACATGGCAGGAGCACTATAGTTGTGAACATATACAACACAGACATAAAAAGTAACATCGTCTAGCAGATGTGATGTAATAGAAAAGTGGACATATCCTGGTATTAGGCACCTACACTATCTCCCTGTGTACACTTAATAGTCTCAGATATGTACGTATCAGAGTACTGCAGATATGACAAACTGGCCACTATATTCAATTCTCCAATGCCATCCATCAACAAAGGGCCTCTTTAGCATGCAATGTTTTGGAATCTTATACTCTGCAAAATACATAACTTGCTGATCTAATCCTACATACCAAAGTCTGCGAGTCTTGCAGAGCAAACCAGTTACATTAGTGTAGAAGGAAGAGGCTCTGACAATGACCCAGACCTGGGTACATTTATGCACCCCCAAGCACCTGTAGGAGCTGGAGGGGTTGGAATTATGAAGTTATGGCTGCTCACCTCTATTTGAGGGAGGGGATAATGACAATACATTGGAGTGAGGCAGTTGTTTTTTGTGGCTGTGAGCCTTGGTCTAGATCAGAAACAGGAATGGCAGTTTGTCTAGGTGAATAGGCAGACTATGAGGGGCTATAGTCACTTTAGGAGGGGGCAGAGACACACCTAATGAGAGGACCATGCCTAATAGTTGAAAATTGCCTTCAGTATGAAACTAGCACATAGCAGTAGGGCCTCCTAGCACTGTTTCAAGCTAACTAATGTGACTGTAAATGACGGTTCCCAGGTTCACTCTCCGCCTGCATCCAGCTGGTGCCTCCAGTGCAGAGGGCTTACTCACCCGAGTGGCACTGTCCACCTACATGCAGCTGGTGACCACAGCACAGAGGGGTTAATCACCTGAGTGACACTGAATAAATGAACTTTCAGGCAGAGGATGACTTAGTGGAAAAACACATCGACAAAAGTTGTCCCAACCCATGTAATCTTCATGGATATGCCAAATATATCTTGCAGAGAAATATGCATGTGATGCAGGACTTATCAGCAGAGTGAGGAAGTTAGTGGAGCTGCAGAAATATGGACTTTGCAGATATGCCTAGCATATCAGAATTAGAGTACCGGACAGTATGGTCTTGCCTGGCTGCACATATGACTATTTTTAATATGCTGTAATGTGAGCTGTATCAGCATATGTGTGATTAAACAATGTACATTTAATCAATGGGTAATATTATGTCAGTAGGTGCTGAGACACACTAGTAATGCAGTGGATTGTGAAACTGTAACAATGCACTGATATACCCCTCCTGATCAGCACCAGCATGTATAATACCTCTTATCGCATGATAGGCATAGCAGCTATACAGCACCAGCAGCTATAATACCTCTTATCACATGATAGGTGTAGCAGCTATACAGCACCAGCAGCTATAAAACCTCTTATCACATGACAGGTGTAGCAGTTATACAACACCAGCAGCTATAATACCTCTTATCACATGACAGGCATAGCAGCTATACAGCACCAACACTATAATACCACTTATCACGACAGGCATAGCAGTTATACAGCACCAGCAGCTATAATACCACTTATCACATGACAGCATAGCAGATATACAGCACCCGTAGCTATAATACCTCTTATCACATGATATGCGTAGCAGCTATACAGCACCAGCGGCTATAATGCCTCATCACATGACAGGCATAGCAGCTATACAGCACCAACAGCTATAATACCTCCTATCACATGATAGGCATAGCAGCTATACAGCACCAGCAGCTATAATACCTCACATCACATGACAGGCATAGCAGCTATACAGCACCAACACTATAATACCTCTTATCACATGACAGGCATAGCAGCTATACAGCACCAGCAGCTATAATACCTCTTATCACATGACAGCATAGCAGGTATACAGCACCCGCAGCTATAATACCTCTTATCACATGATATGCGTAGCAGCTATACAGCACCAGCAGCTATAATACCTCTTATCACATGATAGGCATAGCAGCTATACAGCACCAGCAGCTATAATACCTCCTATCACATGATAGGCAAAGCAGCTATACCGTACCAACACTATAATACCTCTTATCACATGACAGGCATAGCCGCTATACAGCACCAGCAGCTATAATACCTCTTATCACATGACAGCATAGCAGGTATACAGCACCCGCAGCTATAATACCTCTTATCACATGATAGCTATACAGCACCAGCAGCTATAATACCTCTTATCACATGATAGGCATAGCAGCTATACAGCACCAACAGCTATAATACCTCCTATCACAGGATAGGCATAGCAGCTATACAGCACCAACACTATAATACCTCTTATCACATGACAGGCATAGCAGCTATACAGCACCAGCAGCTATAATACCTCTTATCACATGAAAGGCATTATCACTGAAAAAATGTACTTATATGAGCAGGAAAGTGGGAAAATACCTTTCCCAGTTGCAATTAGCACATTACCCAGTTATTCATGTTTGTTACATACTAATAGAAATGTTTTATGACCATGTAACAGTAAACACGTCATAAAATGTACTAACAGCAGTGACATACACAGGTAATTAAAATATACTCATCATGTATTCTGTATGATGTCATCATGTAGTCTGTATGATGTAGCAGCCAATGTGCAACACACATTATGGCATTATAATATGTTCTAGGGAAAGCTTTATCTTCTCTAGAGAAACTGTGAGTCTGGGGTCAAAAGGGCTTTGTGCTGTTATATCACAGGTAGAGATATTGTGGAGATTCATTCTTTGTGTTACTTAAGGTCTTTTTCTGCCTTTTTAGCAAAAAAGTGGTTTGGCAAGCGGTTTAATGTAAAGCTGTTACAATTCATACACCTACTTGAATGTCTTATATGTGGATACAGAGCTGCAATAGAAATGTGTTCAGCTATGGTTTCCATATTACCCATAAGCCCATGTCAGATACGTATACTACACATTTTGTTAACATCATCATATCCTAATGCGCATTCAGAGTGCACTTTATTACCGCTATATTGTAGTGCAAGGATATATAATGTTAACTAAAACTCTTATGCTTGGCATATGGCAGTGTCTCTCTCTCTCTCTCTGTCTTGTTGTGAGCTCAGGTATAATTAAATGCCAAGCTAACAACCAGCTTTATAAAGTGGCTGATGTACAAAATAAGCCCAGATATAGAGAATAGTGCTATAATGTTATAGTTATGATCACTTCACATAAACTGCAAATATAGGTTCATAGGTTCATAGGTTGGTATTAGACTATCAGCCCTAGGGCCTATACAAGCCTAGCCATAACAATTCCCTGGCTATTTCTTCCCACACTATTTACTTCCCTGGACTCCTGTCTAGCAGGGTGACTGACGTGATCCCCGGGGTGAATTTCCTTTCTCCCATCCAATCGTCAAGGTTCCTTTTGAAGAGGGCCAAAGAGGCATTCTGCTTGACATGTATGGGCAATCTATTCCAGAGTCTGGGGAGTCTCTGGGTCAGGAACCTATCCCTCCAGCATGTTTTGTTTATTGTGATGACAAGGTTTAGATCCCTGGAGCATGTGGCTCTGAGGGATTGGGATTTCTTTAATTGTAGCATGTCCAACAGCTCTGGGTTTGACATGGCCTTGTATGTTAAGCAGAGATCGCCTCTGAGTAGAAGATATGTGACAGAGTATAGCTGGAGATTTTTAAGGTGGTCAGCGTAGGGCATCTGCTTTAGGTCTGTGATTCTTTTAGTGAGGTATTTCTGCGGCCTTTCCAGTTGTTGCAGATGTCTTGAGAGGTACATACCAAATGGGGCGTTGTATTCTATAATGTGTCTAATGAGGGATGAGTACAGTGGGACAATCACCTCCTTTTTTCTGGATGAAAAGCCCTTAGTGATGAGGTGTGCCACATAGAAGGATTTCCTGACTGTTGTGGCAATGTGGTTATTGAAGGTGAGACCACTATCCACCTGTGTCCCTAAGTCTGTTATCACACTTTCGGTGTTTAGTATACTGGCACCTATATGGTAATTCACGGATACATGTTTTTTCCCAAAGGGGATAACTATACATTTCTTGACACTGAGCTTGAGCCCATGGCTCTGGCACCAACCATCTGTTTCTGTAAGGCCTTTTTGTAGAGTATCCACATAATTTGGGGATTCAATAATGGCTCCCAGTTTGCAGTCATCTGCAAACTTTGTTAGCTGGAGTGCCTTAGTGTTGGCCTGTACTTCAGAGAAGTAGATGCCAAACAAGAGCGGTCCCAGGACTGAACCCTGAGGTACTCCACTTGTCACTTGTCTGGAGCTGGATTTGGAGTCGGCTACTTTTACAGTGTGGGTTCTATCAGTAAGCCAGTTAGCAACCCATTGGGTGACGTAGGGATTAATGCCCAGCTTAGTAAGTTTATCTATGATTCCAGAGTGGGGGATGGTGTCAAAGGCCTTGGCAAGGTCTAGATAGGCTGTGTGGACCACCTTACCCTTGTCCATGGCTCTGGAGACTGATTCGAAGAAGTCAATCAGGTTGAGGAGACAAGATCGGTCCTTCTATAAGCATAGAGCTTGCAACTTCACAACATTACACACACACACAGACACACACACACAGACACACACACACACACCACACAGACACACACACACAGACACACACACACACATACACACACACAAACCCACACACACACACACACACACACACACACACACACACACACACACACACACACACACACACACGCACACACACACACACACACACACACACACACACACACACACACACACACACACACACACACACACACACACACACACACACACACACACACACACACACACACACACACACACACACACACACACACACACACACACACACACACACACACACACACACACACACACACACACACACACACACACACACACACGCACACACACACACCACACACACACACACACACACACACACACACACACACACACACACACACACACACACACACACACACACACAAAACACACACACACACACACACACACACACACACACACACACTAACATTGCTCCCTGTAGTACTACAGCTATTTTTTATGTGCATTACATGTGTGTTGGCTGCACTATATAACCATACAGAATATGGAAAATGTAACATAATTAAAATTGTATATTCCGCCAAAAGAAGAAGAATCCCTACACTGGAAATAAATAGTGCTAACTTAGATAACTTAGATAAACTAATATGAAAATATTATCACAGTTATGTTCATAGGTAGGTACTAGGCTATTAGCCCTAGGGCCTATATAAGCCTAGCCAAAAATGTACCCTGGCTTTCGTCACCCAAGAAAATTATTTTCCTGTGCCACTGTCGAGCAGAGCCACAGAAGTGACCCCTGGGGTGAATTTCCTATCTCCCATCCAATCATCAAGACTTTTCTTGAAGAGTGCTAATGAGGAGCTCTGCTTGACATAGATAGGTAGTCTGTTCCAGAGTATGGGAAGTCTCTGGGACAGGAATCTATCCCTCCAGCATGTTCTGTTTATTGTGGTGACAAGGTTTAGGTCCCTAGAGCGTATAGCTCGGAGGGATTGGGATTTCTTTAAGTGGAGCATGTCCAACAGCTCTGGGTTTGACATAGCTTTGTATGTTAGACAGAGATCGCCTCTGAGTAGGCGATATGCGATGGAGTAAAGCTGGAGTTTTTTGAGACGGTCTGCATAGGGCATCTGTTTGAGGCCAGTAATCCTCTTTGTGAGGTATTACTGTGGCCTTTCCAGTTGTTGTAGATGTCTTGTGAGGTACATACCAAAAGGGGCATTGTACTCTATAATGGGTCTAATGAGTGATGAGTAGAGGGGAACAATGACCTCTTTTTTTTCTGGATGAGAAACCTTTTGTGATGAGGTGAGCCACGTAGAAGGATTTTCTGACCACTGTAGTGATGTGATTATCAAAGGAGAGATTACTGTCCACCTGTGTCCCAAGGTCTCATCACACTTTTGGCATTAAGTAGACTACCACTTATGTGGTAGTTCATGGGTACAGAGTTTTTACCAAAGGGGATGACAATACACTTTTTGGCATTGAGCTTCAGGCCATGGCTTTGACACCAGGCATCTGTCTCAGTGAGGCCCTTTTGTAGTATGTCCACATCATTAGGAGTTTTGATTATGGCTCCTAGTTTGCAGTCATCTGCAAACTTTGTTAGCCAAAGACCTTCTGTGTTAGCCTGTACTTCAGAGAAGTAGATACCAAACAGGAGAGGACCCAGGACTGAACCCTGTGGTACTCCACTTGTCCCTGGTCTGAAGTCGGATTTGGAGTCTGCTACTTTCACAGTGTGGGTTCTGTCTGTGAGCCAGTTGGCAACCCATCGTGTGACATAGGGATTTATACCTAGTTTAGTGAGCTTATCTATAATTCCAGAGTGGGGGATGGTGTTGAAAGCCTTGGCAAGATCGAGATAAGCTGTGTGAACCACCTTACCCTCATCTACAGCTTTGGTGACTGCTTCAAAGAAGTCAATCAGGTTTAGGAGACATGATCTGCCTTTTACCAACCCGAACTGGGTAGCGTCCAGAGTTTGGAGATTACCAATGTCTTTGTTTATGAGTTCCATGATGATACTTTCCATGGCCTTGCAGACCAGGCTTGTCAGGCTAATGGGGTAGTAGTTCCCAGGGTCCGTGTGATAGATATAATAGATTCTTGGATAATAATCAAATTAAGTGTTGGCATCCCTAAGCTGTGTACTAATAGAAAGCTGCTTGTTGTCTCGGTCTCACCATTAGGGTATATCCTCTGTGTACTTACTTCATTTCTGGTCACATATCTTCAGAATATCTTATTATACTATTGCTTCCCATAAAACCCGTTTACGTCATTCAACAATGACAGCAGAGCGTAAGTATTTTATATACCTCCAGCAGCAAACCCTCCCAGCCCACCCTTACTAATGCATGCAGACACTCATGCTTCTCCTGACCCTGATCATAACCCCAACCTACATCTTACCTTAGAAAAACCCTTTCTGTAACACCACCACTGTTCAAAAATGTTTGGTTTGAATGTGGTGATAGGGTTTTGTTTCAAGGATTGCAAAAGGAAACTGTGTTCCTTTTGCAATATATTGTACATGTACTTTTTTTTTTTTAGTAAGTTGGGTATTTGAAAAGCATTGATAAGCTGTGCCTTTTTTTGTTTGTTTTTTCATAGGTTCATAGGTCATTACTAGGCTAATGGCACATGCGCCTTTACAAGCTTAGCCAATAATACCCAGGATATGACAATATATATCTTAATGCCCCAGATATAGGATGGGGTAATATTGAGGTAGTGGGTCTTTGGGTGTTGGAGCCCTGAGTCATTTTACAGACTGCCTCTGTCCATAAGGGACATGGACAGTACCCCAGCAGTGAATTTACAGTTCCCCATCCATTTATCCAAATTCTTTTGAAGGTAGTGAGGAATGGGCTTTGTTTTTTGAAGACTGGAAGTTTATTCCATAGATGAGATAACCTTTGGGATATGACTCTGCCTCTCCAGTAAGTTCTGTTAGAGTAAAAAATAAGGTTCAGGTCCATGGAAAGCATAACCCTTGTATAATTTTTCTTCTGAATATGTAAATTTTCATCAGGGCTGGATCAGAGAATGCCTTGTAGGTCAGGCATAAGTCCCCTCTCAGTAATTGATATGAGATGGTAAAGGTATAGGGCCTTTAGTAAGTCTGCATAAGACACGTGTCTTACACTTTGTATTTTTTTAGTGAGAAACCTCTGGGTCTGCACCAGTTGGTCTAAGTGTCTGGTTAGGTACATGCAGAAAGGAGCATTGTACTCGATTATGATGAGGGTCAAGTACAATGGCACTATGACTTCCTTTGATCTTGATGCCCTGCCTTAACTTATAAGTTGAGCCACACAGAAGGATTTCCTTACTACTGTAGCTACCTGGTGGTCAAAGTCTAGGTTACTGTCTATCTGTGTTCCTAGGGCCCTCTCCACTGGGTCTACTTTTAGGGGTGTGCTATCAGTATTATAATTTGCAAGGATATCTGATTTACTGAAGCGGGCTGGGTGTGAGTGTTACTGTTCATGATTAACTTGACACATTGCTGAGCATTTCCCCTGAGGTTAAGAAGATAATTTAAAAAAGCCTCATGATTATCTTTTACCTGGAAGGGTATCTTTGCCCCATAGTTTGCTTTGGCAGATTTGACCATCTCTCTAATGTGTTTGTTTAGACTGGTGAGTGTCTTTTTACACTGTTTTGTCTGTTCCTTCTTGGCTTTGGAGAAGATCTTTTTCCTTTTGTTGAATAGCCTATTTATGCTAGGGGGTCCAGCAGGCTGGTTTATTTTTGCCAGTAATTATAGGTTTGACTCAAACAGGTACTGCCTCCTCTATGCAGCTATGAATGTCATTGTACAGTGCTTTTTTTATAACGCTCAAAGTAGGTTTCAGTTTCATCTAGGTTTGGAGGGGCTTGGAAGTTTAATAAGCTGCTACTTAGTTTGAGGTAATTGACCTTAGTAAAGTTCTTAACAGGTTTGGGGTTTGATGGGGGGGGGGGGTTCTAGGCTAGTTTTAATACTAAAGGAGATCATTTTGTGATTAGAACTTACTAGTGAGGAGTTAATGCATGGGAGGGAGCAGCATCCCCCATGTTTGTGAGTACCAGGTCTAGGATATTTGTACCTCTACTTGGGGAGCTAATTATTTGCTCCAGGGTGTTTGTATTGACAAAGGCCAAAAACCCCTGAACAAGTGAATTATGGGTCATATATGTTTCGCGGTTTATGGAGGTATAGTTGAAGTCACCCATAAGTATGGTGTTAGGCTAAATATTAAGAGATTCCAAAAGGTTTAGGTAGGAGGTGTGGTTTTCCAGACTCATGTTAGGGGATCTGTAGCAAGGATATGACAGTGGGTTGCACATATGGTTAGTTGGGCATGGAGCAGCACATGCAAGTTGTGTTTTTGGACCAGTCTAGCAGTGTACTTGTCCTTTATGAACACTGAGAGACCTCTTCCCTTTGTTTTATTCAGAGCTGAGGGGAATAGAAATATATGAAAGGCATTGTAGCCTTTTAGAGCTGGGTGATTTCCATGGTTCTGAACCATTTTCCATGGCTGCACATATGTCTGCATTCTCCAGGGTGAGGAGTGCTTCCAGGGAGTGTTGTTTTTTTATTTAAACTCATAGGGTTGAGTAGCAGTATCTTTAGGTAGTTGTGAGTGATTTTTGTTATGCTGGATGGTTTAACAACTTGGCACAACCTAAAAAAGGCACTGTTGAGGTAGATAAAGTTTTTGCCAGTATCTGGAAGCTAAGTGGTGACAAATGGAAACAATCTCTGGCAAAGCATCGTGGTTTGTTGATCATGTCTCCCCAGGCTGACAGGTGTTGGATCCCCTTGTTGTGACACCAGAAACTAACCAATTATTGAAGTCAATAATTTTTTGCTGGTACTGTGGCATCATCATTGGTGAAGACAGGATGCTACCCAAGGCTGGATTCATATCCACATGGGACACATATTCAGAGAGCTCCATCATGTCTTTCTTCATATAGTCCAGTGAGATACATCTTAGGTCATTTACGCCCACATGGACTACAACTGTGTCATACTGGTACTTGTGGTTTAAAATGGATGAGTGATCTGGTGGATCATGGCTCCAAACATACAGCTCACTGTAATATTCTCCTTGTTGAGCCTAGTAAGGGGGATATCAATATGTCTTATAATGGAATCCTGAATAACTAGAATGTTTGACTGTGTGGTGTGTTAGAAGTTGGGCTACTATGATTTTCAGAGTTATGTGTTTTATGAGGTGCTATCTTTTTTTGAGTGTGTGCAGGGCCACTGAGCGATGCTTTTAGGAGACCTTGGAGGTTTGGGTAGATTGCAAGCAAGTACCTCCACATATGTGGATCTATGTGTTTGTTGCCTTGTGTTGGTAGTGAGTGTTTTGGTGTAATGCTAACAACCTGGTTTGCATTTTCCATGAGTGTATGTGAGAGCTTTGCCTCCAGTAACATTGTGTATCTACATCTCTCTCACACTGTGTTTGTATGTTCTAAAATTAAATGGTTGTCAGTGAACACAAAGCAGTTACCATACTACCTCAGGATGCCCAAATCCACCAGGCCAGAAACAGAGATGACAGGGAAGTGCCTATCCATTATACCAGATCGTTAGTAAATGGGAAGGAGTAGGAGAGAGTCGCTAAAAGGTCTAAGTGAGAGTGTTTAGTTGTATACTATTAGATGACCTGTAGTGCTGCTGTCCTCTGCACAAACTGGCAGCTCTTTGAGCAACTATGAACACTGGGAGACTATGGAGAACATTTCCTACAGAGGTTTTTAAACTGGAGATGTTTACTTATATACAAGGCACATATAACCTTTTATACCAGCAGAATGAAAGACTTTTACACAATTAAGCCCTCATGCCAATCAGGTAAACCCACAACAAGCCTTCCACCAACAGTTCCCAACTCAGACAGGTTGAATCATCTCTCTGCTCCCACCAGAGTGCAGAACAACCCTCTTAATGTAAAACAAACGGGTTTTGAGCTCAAGTGCAGTAACAAATGCTTTGCAATAAAAGGCAGAACAGCTGCAGTACCATGATGTGTGCTGGCTATGTACATGTTTGAAATGCATAATGATGGCTGGTTAACAATTGTTTGGGTAATGGCAGGATTTCCACAGATAAGGTGTGTTATATATGCCATGTCATGGTATAGAGTAATCTGCTGACAGATACAGTAGTCCTAACATGGGCCTCTATCAAAATCATCCATAAGTATAGCTAATGGGACATAGGGAATGTGTCGTGTGTCATGTGCATGAATATCCACCTGCTAGCCACGCCTGTTTTTATTACACTCCTTATACATAATCCTTTTAGTCAATATCATTTCAGAATGTAATTTTAATGACACCTATAATGATGGTGATATACCTTTTTTCTCATATGCAGGAATCATGTTGAAGGCATAGTAGTTAATGTTGGTTGCATGTTTTATGTGCACATCAGTTAGTGTTTCATGACAGCCATGCTTTGCACAGGAATGTGTGTCCTGACAGACATGTAGTTTTCATTGTTATGGTTTGGATTCATGACCTACATCACATATGGTAGTAGATGTGACTATGTGTATACCTTATTGTAATGTGTCATACTGAATGTTTTCTGCCTGTGTATTGTGTCACAGTGGGTATGCTATGTACTCATATAGTTGCAGGTATGCATATTATGTACCTTCTTTCTTGGCATGTGATTCTGCTTGACAGGGCATGGGACCTGTGTGGAACTCCATATGCCATCATCCCTGCTGCATCCCAGAGGAGATGCCACCCATCACCACCAGCAGATGATTTTTGGGACCAGATCTGGAAGGTGATCATTGCTGTCTTTCAGACGCAGATGAGGGAACTGATGGAGAATTTCTTCCAGAATATGGTGCAGGCTATGCAGGACTCATTCAGAGAAATAGCACAGAAGATTATTGGTGATATTCATCTCCATCAGGGTGGGCCCTCCAGACCATACGTATTGTCTGTGTGATCCTTTTGTATACTGCTGCCGCCCTGATGTTTACCATATATGTAACTAGACTGCATAGGCACACTTATGCATGCATAGCATGTTGCTGCTTTACCTATGTGATACACAGTCAATTGTACACTGCAGATAACATGACATTTTGCATTATGTTGCACCCAGTGCATGATACACATGACTACATTAGACCTGCAGTCATCATGCTGATGTCATTGGGTGCATGGTACACATGACCACATTAGACATTCAGTCATCGTGCTGCCATCCATGAGTTTCTACACTGGATGCATACATTGCTCCATATGGGCAGGTGTAGTGCTCATTATGTGTGTATGTATGTGTGCGTGTGTGTGTGTGTGTGTGTGTGTGTGTGTGTGTGTGTGTGTGTGTGTGTACTCCTATTCATGCAATGCAGCATATTCTTGTTATGGCCAATGCACTGTGGCCCTGTGTGCCACAGCTATGCATTTTGTAGTTAAATTGCTGCTACTGATGCAAGAGTTCCACTTTATCCATGTGTGGGATTGACAGCAACTTGAAAACAAGTATGATTTATGGGTTTTCATGTCATGTCTGTTCAACAGCAGGACATGTCCATGCCCTGTGCTTTGAATAACACTTGTCCTGCTGTCACACTGGCATACTGGCTTTGTGTATGGCATGTACTGGCAAGTATAGTGCCATGTTGTATCATATAACTGTGTCTACTATATATGGGCAGTCCTACTTTACAGAATGCATAGACTGTCACTGTACCACTCATGTATACACCGTGGTATTGCTGATTGATAGCAACATCAAAGTAATCCTTCTGTGACCTATGTTACATTTCCATATGCAACGCTTATTCACATACATGCCAATATTTCTTCAACTTGTGTACATATGCACTGATATATGTACACATCTCTGCACATACTGATGTACATGTGTACTGATTTATGTACACGTCTCTGCACAAACTGATGTACATGTGTACTGATTCATGAACACATCTCTGCACATACTGATGCACATGTGTACTGATTTATGTACATGTCTCTGTGCATACTGATGTACTTGTGTACTGATTTGTGTACACATCTCTGCACATACTGATGCACATGTGTACTGATTTATGTACACATCCCTGCACATACTGATGCACATGTGTGCTGATTTATGTACACATCTCTGCACATACTGATGTACATGTGTACTGATTTATGTACACGTCTCTGCACATACTGATGTACGTGTACTGATTTATGTGCACATCTCTGCATATACTGATGCACATGTGTACTGATTTACGTACACGTCCCTGCACATAGTGATGTACATGTGTACTGATTTACATACACGTCCCTGCAGATACTGATGTACATGTGTATTGATTTATGTACATGTCCCTGCACATACTGATGTACATGTGTACTGATTTATGTACACGTCTCTGGACATACTGATGTACATGTGTACTGATTTATGTACATGTCCCTGCACATACTGATGTATATGTGTACTGATTTATGTACATGTCTCTGCACATACTGATGTATGTGTGTACTGATTTATGTACATGTACCTGCATATAGTGATGTACATATGCACTGATTTATGTACATGTCTTTGAACATACTCTGATCAGTAGAGAAAACCAATTGTACCTTGGAACAGTGAACAATCATTGAATATGTGCTGATGTGCTGCACTGTTGTTTAGGGGACTGTCCTTTTCTCAGTCATACCCATGGTCACTGAGATATATAACCACAGGTGTTTATTCCACATGTTATTGTATATTGGCATGAGAATACATATGTGCATGTGATACTGATTCTTAGCTTGTTTACCTAGGCCCCTTGCTGTTAGGTGATTGCAGAATAATGTGTGTGTGATTTCTACATGGCCATGTTTATTGCTGTCAGCAATGCAATCTGCTCATGTGTCATGCATTGGCCATTCACTTCAATGTAATTTGAGTTGACTTCAACACCAGTCTGTGTGGTGCACACATGCGTTTGCAATGCGTCCCCTTATATAGAGTTGTCCTGCTTTATTGTTTGCTTACTTAGCTTTGCTGGCATGTCCCCCTTGATGTGAGCCCATGTTGTCCATCTCCCTTCCCTCTTTGTAGCTATGGCTTATATCTCACACATATAAATGGTATATTTTAACTTTCCTTTGAATTATCATCTGTTATTGTATAGGTGCATTGTTAGAAGGTCAACTTGTGCCAACCCTATGGCCATTATACAGATTCAGGACATCTGCACACAAGTTTCTGGCTACTGCTTACAGTGCATCCTTGTTCTTGTTACACTTGTGTGCTACATATTACCCAGAGTAATTTTACATAATTCATGTGCACAACCTGATAG
Organism: Protopterus annectens; assembly: GCF_019279795.1. Lineage (NCBI taxonomy): Eukaryota > Metazoa > Chordata > Ceratodontiformes > Protopteridae > Protopterus > Protopterus annectens. The sequence continues at coordinate 347,042,692 of NC_056744.1, forward strand.
TAGTTATATAGCATTAATTGTAGATTTCAGAACGTATATCATTCCATGTCTGTGTATTGACATTGCTTTCCGATAATTTTCTGTTAGGCCAATAAAAGTCATACATATACGTCTAGGCCTATGTGTTGCCTCTCATATGCCATATGTCTGTGACATGTGCATTTCATTACACATCTGTTTGGGTTGCGTATACCTAGATTTGTAAGGAGCATCCAGTTTGTTGCCTTGTTACAGTATTGCTGTTTGGCACTGTGCTTGTTTGTTTGCCTTTCACATACATGGTCATAGGTTCTGTTCGGTCATCTGCTGTTATTGTCAAGCATTTTGTGGTCTGTTGCTTGGCTTACACTTGCACTGCTGACAGACTACTTGGGTACTGGATTCAATATCCAGTTGCACTGTGATCCCTATTAATAACCCTATACCGTTCAACTGCCTACCCCACAGTTTGCAACATGTCGTAACATAATAGTGCAGAGGTACAGATATATTTCTGCATATCACTATGGCTGGTATGCATCTCCACCCTGTTTGTCAGCTTTGTAGAGTGTTCTGTCTGTGTACCTTATCTTTCCTTAATGTTTATTTCCAACTGTTGTTTATTATGTCTTGTGATATTTGTTATATGTGTATACCTGTTGTTTATTATGTCTTGTGATATTTGTTATATGTGTATACCTGTTGTTTATTATGTCTTGTGATATTTGTTATATGTGTATACCTGTTGTTTATTATGTCTTGTGATATTTGTTATATGTGTATACCTGTTGTTTATTATGTCTTGTGATATTTGTTATATGTGTATACCTGTTGTTTATTATGTCTTGTGATATTTGTTATATGTGTATACCTGTTGTTTATTATGTCTTGTGATATTTGTTATATGTGTATACCTGTTGTTTATTATGTCTTGTGATATTTGTTATATGTGTATACCTGTTGTTTATTATGTCTTGTGATATTTGTTATATGTGTATACCTGTTGTTTATTATGTCTTGTGATATTTGTTATATGTGTATACCTGTTGTTTATTATGTCTTGTGATATTTGTTATATGTGTATACCTGTTGTTTATTATGTCTTGTGATATTTGTTATATGTGTATACCTGTTGTTTATTATGTCTTGTGATATTTGTTATATGTGTATACCTGTTGTTTATTATGTCTTGTGATATTTGTTATATGTGTATACCTGTTGTTTATTATGTCTTGTGATATTTGTTATATGTGTATACCTGTTGTTTATTATGTCTTGTGATATTTGTTATATGTGTATACCTGTTGTTTTGCCCTTCCCTTCCTCTTTCCCTCTCTTTTCCTTTTGTTCTATTCTCCAAAAAGGGAGAATATTACCACCAGAAACATTGCCCATGCCCCTCTGACTGTCCCACAAATTTCCTATTCCAACAAATCCTTCTTTGTCACCCTCAACCCACATCTGCTTTTCTATCTCCCTATTTCCTTGGGGGAGGGTATGTGTTACTCGTGTTCCCCACACATGTCCTGCACCCATTGTTGGCTACTCTTAGCCCTGGTGAAGTGGCCATGACTGACGCCCACCTTTATTATTTTCTTTTATTAGACATTTTATGGATTCTATTGGAATCTGTATTTTCCAGTTAATGTATTTTATTAGTACATGACATACGGAGACATCCATAGTTGTCTGTGGATCTACTGGAGGGATTGCTGTAGATATGTATTTCTTTAAATGTCCTGCAGCTAGCACTGGGCTTGTATAATGTCTGTAGCTTTGTTAATGCACATTATAGTTTATGAGACACTTTTCATGAAGTATAGAGTGGCTGTGACTGCAGACAGTGGCTGATACTGCTGGTCAGTATGTTTTGCACTGACATGGGCTAAGTTCAGTGAGGAATATTTGCATATTACAGGCTTATAAAATGGACTGGATTCTGCAAATGTTATCAGTCTGGCCCTAGAACCAGCTTGTTATTCTTATACTGCAACACACACACGCGCACACACACACACACACACACACACACACACACACACACACACACACACACACACACACACACACACACACACACACACACACACGCACACACACACACACACACACACACACACACACAAGCATAAGCCATAATACATTGTGCAATACTTGTACTGTCACACCAGATCAGGGACTGTTATTTAGTAGTCATCAAACAACAGCAGGGATAAATCATATTTACTTACCTCAATGAGGAGTAATGCATACCTGTCAATGTTCCTGATTTCACAGAATGTCTGTGATTTTTGCCTTATAATTTTGCTCTTCCTCTCATTAAAAGTTTGATTTGATGGTAAATCATTCAGGATTACAGAGAGTCAATAAATCCAAACATCAAAGTTTCATACTTCTTATTATCCAAAAACACATGGTGATGCAAAATATGTAATTCTATTAACTTTTTTAAGTGAATTGGAGTAAAAATTTAAAGTGTTCCTGATTTTGTGTCTTTATTCTGCTATTATTTTTGGCTTTGCCCAGAATTGTTGAGCAAAGAAGTTTTGAGTAATAAGATCTGGTGTTCTGCCAATATTTATAAAACTCCTTGAAAGACAAAACCATCTTGGAAGATCCAAAGCATCATCTCTTTATAAAATGCAAGGTAAACACTGAGAATGGTCACTCTGGGCTGCAGATTGCAAGGTAAACACTGAGACTGGTCACTCTGGGCTGCAGATTGCAAGGTAAACACTGAGAGTGGTCACTCTGGGTTGCAGATTGCAAGGTAAACACTGAGAGTGGTCACTCTGGGCTGCAGATTGCAAGGTAAACACTGAGACTGGTCACTCTGGGCTGCAGATTGCAAGGTAAACACTGAGACTGGTCACTCTGGGCTGCAGATTGCAAGGTAAACACTGAGAGTGGTCACTCTGGGCTACAGATTGCAAGGTAAACACTGAGACTGGTCACTCTGGGCTGCAGATTGCAAGATAAACACTGAGACTGGTCACTCTGGGCTGCAGATTGCAAGATAAACAATAAGACTGGTCACTCTGGGCTGCAGATTTCTAGTCTTACCTTGCTCATGTTCAATCACTTATTACCGGCTTTATCCTAACAGTGTCAGTTCACAACCCTGTTTCAGATAAAGTGTGTAGTAGTAAAATGAATAATGTTTTATTTTTCTCCTCACCTTCCCAACAAGCAGCAGCTGTTGTGGGGCCCCCACATAATCAAGGGCAACTGGGGGGCCCCTGCAGCCACAGGTATTGCAGGTGTCTGAAGCTACCTCTAATGTTAGTTTTAATGGAGAGAAAGCCCATTGGCAGGATTTAACTAAGCCAAGGGCTCTGTGTCAGTGGTAAAACATTTAATGAAATTATGAAGCCTGTTACATGACAAATCACTGTTGCCACTACTATAACCTGCAATATCTTTGAATTCTAAAATGAGATAAGATTAAAGTTACTATTACCCAGCTGATTTATTAAGTTTGTAAGATTGGCTGTACTTAGTTTTGTTGGTGTGATAAACATGTTAAAAAATATCAAAATAAGATAACTTGCTGCGTTGGGGTCCCCCAAGGACTAGGGGACACCAGCAAGGGCAGGGTTTGTGGTGCCTAAAGCCAGCTTTGCTGAGCAGCTACATCTAACGTGTCATCTTTGGTCTGCAATACTTCTCATTGGAACTAAAACAATTTTCAAAAAATAATGTGCATATTTGTATTTCTTCCCCCAAAATGATCAGTAAGCAGGACATGACCTTGCTCATACCTCCGGTTCAGAGAGGAGGTTAACTCCCTATGAAGCAGTAAGCAAAGCAACTCACCTGCATCTTATTATACAAATTATTGGTTAACAGCCATTGCCCCATCCTTGCCAGCAGACTTCAGATAAAATCTGCTATTTTCTTTGTTCATCAAAAAGAGAGGCCTCATTTCTTTGCTGACCAGTCGATAGACTGCATTCTGTTGGCCATGCCTTCTTAGTTATGTAGCCTGTCCCCTATCATGCACAGCCCCTCTACATATGACTTTTGCCTCATACCAGTGTATTTACTGCAGGACTACATGTTCAACTGAAAATAGATGTCAACAGCAACTGGCAGACTTCTTTACCAGTCATGTAAAATAAACTGGAGACTTACACAGTGCTTCTTGTTTTCTCCATGCAGCTTTTTTTTCCTTCTGAGGTCGACCATAGGTTCATAGGTTCATAGGTATGTACTAGGCTGTCGGCCCAAGGGCCTAAGTAAGCCTAGCCAACAAAGTTCCCTGACTTATGCCAACCCAAGAAAGTTAATTTCCTGTGCCCCTGTTGAGCAGAGCCACAGAAGTGATCCCAGTGGTGTATTTCCTATTTCCCATCCACTCATCAAGATTTTTCATGAAGAGTGTTAATGAGGAACTTTGCTTGACATAGATGGGTAGCTTGTTCTAAAGTATGGGAAGTCTCTGGGACAGGAATCTGTCCCTCCAGCAAGTCCTGTTTATTGTGGTGACAAGGTTTAGGACCCTAGAGCGTGTAGCTTGGAGGGATTGGGATTTCTTTAGGTTTAACATGTCCAACAGCTCTGGGTTTGACATAGGTTTTTATGTTAGGCAGAGATCACCTCGGAGTAGGCAATATGCTACAGAGTAAAGCTGGAGTTTTTTGAGATGATTAGTGTAGGGCATCTGTTTGAGGCCAGTAATCCTCTTTGTGAGGTACTTCTGTGGCTTTTCCAGCTGCTGCAGATGTCTTGTGGGGTACATTCCAAAAGGGGCATTGTACTCTATAATGGGTTTAATGAGTGTCAAATAGAGGGGAACAATTACCTCTTTTTTCCTGGATGAAAACCCTTTTGTGATAAGTTGGGCCATGTAGAAGGATTTCCTGAAAACTGTGGCAATGTGTTTATCAAAGGAGAGACTACTGTCCACCTGTGTCCCAAGGTCTCTTATCACATATTTGGTGTTAAGAAGACTGCCACCTATGTGGTAGTTCATGGGTACAGAGTTTTTACCAAAGGGGTTAACAATGCACTTTTTGGCATTGAACTTGAGGCCATGGCTCTGACACCAGGCATCTGTCTCAGTGAGGCCCTTCTGTTGGATGTCCACATCATTTGGGGACCATAAGCTGCCACCAGCTCCTCTGGTCATTTACTGAGTCTATTGGATAAACTTTAGACTCCTTGAGGCTCAAACCAACCCACATTTGAGGCTGGTGAGGAAGTTAGTGACAAGGACAGAGCCTCATACTACTGGTGGGAAGTTTATCCAAACCCCCTCACCCTTTGGCAGCCTTTTTTGCTTTGCAATTGCTGCCTTTGTGAGTGCATGTACACGTCCATGCATGTGCAACCTCCCAACTAAGCGGCTCACCCTTTAATTAGCAAGTACGCTGTACGCTGCTAAGTGCAGTGAACCTAGGCTGTCTCCCTCCCCCAAGAATGTGCAAGCCAACATTATCCCCTCAATCTCATCCTCCCTTTGTGGACACCACAACACCTGTGCTGCTAATCGAACATGGGTCATCTGGGGTGCAGTAAGGGCTTTATTCCCCTGTGCCATAGACCCATATGGAGACTCGCAAAGTGTTTATTGTAAACAGTCTTATCTGGTAACCAGAAATGATAAGCTCATTTAAATTTTGTTTTCTCTGTTCTTCTCTCCTAAGCACTACCTAAACTCTAATGTCCCCCTCATAATGTCCTCATTTTTAGCATACTATGAAGCATTTGCTTGTCTTGATTATACTGACTGCACATCAGTAACAATTTTTCTTTATGTGATTAACATCACACAAAGGATTATTATACCAAAAGTAGTACGTATAAGGCATGCTGGTATAGGCTACACATACAATCCTGGAGTCAGTGCCTACTTGACTGAATCTTACTACAGATGTCAGTTTTGTTCAGTGTGTGTTTTTCTTTATTTATCTTACAGGGTGGATTAATCCCAAGAAGTTTTCAACAGCCATGATGCAAACAGATAGCAGAAGGTTACCACTTTTAGCAGGGATATAAGACACCCCCCCCTTGTATACTAGAAAACAAAGTGGAAGAGATATGCTGGGATGCAATACTTTGGCTTTAAAAGGCTAGAGGTAGTAGTAAATAAAAGCAATTAGAAAGTATGACTTACAGGACACCCACGAGAGCTGCAGCCTTATTTAGGACTGAGGAGTTGTACAGATATCAGCAGTCATACGGTGATACCGTGTTACCCTACTCATATCATTACAGCATGTGCTGTTACTCATTTGATGATAGCTGATCTATTTACAGTTCTTTAAGTTCACATCTTATTGCTTCAGTCACTTTGTATTTCAGTCTTTCAGCTCTGGAATCACTGCCCTCATATCTTATGCCTGAGTGCCTCTAACGATTACAGAGGCAAGAGTTTAAAGTTCTGAGACATATAAGAGTGAGACCCAGAACAGTGAGAGAGAATGGGCAAAAATGAGACATATGCTAACGCTGAGATTGTGATGTCTCAGAATGCTTCCTTTCCTTTGAGGTATGGATATCTTAGACTTAGTATATGTAAGTTGCAGGGATGTGGTGGGTGCAGCCCCCACACTTGGGGGAACGGCAAGAACAGTGATTGTTGTTATTTGCTTCTCTCCTTTAGTTTTGCTGTTTTTGTTTCATAATTACAGGTCTTCAAATTACAACAGAGAGACACTCTTGTGGGGTCGTATGTCTTTGAAAGTACAACATTCATCTGCATTACATTGTTTATAAAGTTGATCTGCCCAGATATCTGCTGAAAATGGATTCCAAGTCAGATTTTGTTAATTAACAAATGTAGTTAAATAAGCAAACACACTCTACAACTGGCTTTATAGGAGAATTAACAAAGTGGCTTTGGTGGACAGCTTTGCTTTCATGCCCGCAAATGACAGCCACAGAACTGAAGTTTGCAGATATTTTTCTTCATCTAGTTGGATATGTTGAAATCCAGTAAGGAGATTAATGTGTCCTTATTTTAACGAGAAAGTTTACAGAGAAAGTCCTACTAGGCAGTATCCATTTTCAGTGAAGGCCTAGGGAGAAAAATTTGATTTGTTTACTTGGCATTATATTTAGTTCCAGTTAAACACACAGTAGTTTCATTTCTATTTACATATATACACATATAGTACTTTAATTACATTTATACAGTCTAACTATAAAATGGAACACTAACTCATATTAACAACTTCTGTTTCTGCTCATGCTTAAAAGATTGAAAGTGCTCTTAACCTCAAAAATACCCTGCCAGATGGAAATCATATGATTAATAAAAATGTGAAATTGCATTCATGAATCTAGCAAGCAGTCTGCCTGGTATTTGTGATGTAAAATTTAACAGTAGCTGGAAAGACTCAGAAATGCCACACCTAGCTGAATGCTTTTTCCATTTTCTCGTCATCTCAGTTTTTTTTTCATTACTGGCAATAAAAGCTGCAAAACAGTATTAAATAGCAGATCTGTTTTCTTAATCATTTTCCCTTTCCAGGTGTGCACAGCAGTAGAATCTGGGCTATTGGGCAACCTTTTGAGCATATCGTAAAGATTCATTTCAGTAGGGTATATGTTGATAAATACCTTTACTCGGTACATGAGATCTGATAATAGCAGCAAGTTTGTTATAGTTGCACATTGAATTACCTCTATTTCTCAGTCTATAGTATGCAACTAAATAGAGCAAGAAACATTAAAAAGAATGGCATAAGGCAGGTGTATCTTTAATTGCCTTGATACTGATTGCAGGCCCACCATAAAAAACAGTTAAAGAAGTTTTGAATTATTTGTATTCTGCAAACATTTCAAGTTATTTTATTTACTCATACATTTGATAACTAGTTGGACTGATCCAGACAACAGATATAATGCAAATAAATAAATATATATCCTATGCAAAATGACATAGAAGCATATACAATATTGGAAGTTTAGAATATATTGGTTGAAAAGATGTGATTCGAGCCTATAATGATATGTACATGTTTACACTGAGTTATAACACACTAGTATAATGACATTTAAATTAAAACAGGATGAGGTGTGTACTGCCTGCTACTTACTTTTATTTTTTTATTTTACATTTGTTTACCGGGAAAGTCTGACTGGACACAGATCCGTTTTCAGCGGAGGCCCGGGGAGAAAAGCTCCACAAATATTACATTACATTATATTACGATCCTAACTAACTAGTTAGGATTAATATATGTCAAAGAACCCATGTTTTTATCTGTCTTTGGTTGCTAGGTTGCATCTTAACTGCACACAAGCTTTGATAATACCTGGAATGCTTATGAATGACGCAAAAAGTCATTGTTCAGGTATTGGGGCAAACAGCTCCTCATGAAGGGAGTGCAGACATATATGTCTCCTTGCAAAAATGCTTTAAAATACTAACAGTGAGTTTTAAAATGCGTTATTTTTGTTGAAATTGCAGTTTGTATCATAAAATTGCATGACTGAATCTCACACTTCCAGAAAGGATCCGAAAGTTCTTTTTAGGAAGTGAGGGATAGACAAGCGAATCTACTTTACATTTCAGGCAAGCTCACTAGATAACTTTGTTAAACAGCAGCATTAATGGCTTGTGATGTGCATACCTCTCAGCTGTACGGATTTTTGCAGAATGCCCAGATTTTTGCCTCATATTGTTGATCCATTTCTCATAAAAGTGTGGTTTTCTAGCAAATTAGTGGCAAATCATTAAAGCTTGAAGTTAAAAAATAATGGCAGACATTTGAGTTTTGTTGACCGCATCTTTCAGAAAATTCACGCTAATGCAAAACCTGTTATTCTATTAACTTTCTAAGTTTATAAGAGCGATATTTAAAAATGCCCCTATTTTTGGGCCTTTGTCTCACTTTTATTTATGGCTTTGTCCAGATTTCTTGCTTTGAGTGGTTGAGAGGTATGGGAGAGGTTCTGTTGTGAATTCATATGACGTTGTTGACAAACTGGGAAATGGTTTATTTATATAAAAGTTTGTGGATTTAGGAGTGCCGTAGACAGCTAGCCCACAGAAAGAGAATGGGAGACATCTGACATTTTACAAGGACATATAGTGGTTGTCTCATGGCGAATTGGGCTAGAGCTGGATTAAGAACCTGACATTCTAGTTTTAAGAGGCTTCATTTTGATAATATTAAGGAGGCCTAGTATAGTCAGTTGGATTGAATATTGTATTTAAATAACTATGCTGAACAAAAATTAAAACTGCAACTGGCATTTACTTTGTGCAGCAAAAGGCACTGCATATAAAGAAGCAGCAATTGTATTTGGAAAGCAGTAATGTAGCACTTGGGGAACTTGAACTCATGTGTTCATGATATTATTAATATACTGTTTATTAACAACATTTGTTCATACCTTTGGACTTCTCTTTTCTTGGCACATACATTTGGTATTGAATGATAGAACCATCAGGCTCAAGATAAAAAAATATTTGTCTTAGTGCAGTACTAGTGACTAACAGTCTGTGTAAACTGCATTTGTCCACTGTTGGTGTCAGATGATGTTCACAATCATAACTATTCTGACAGACTTCCTCCCTTAGGCTTATTTTCCATTCACTACTATTTCATAAGAGAAAGATTATGTTTAGGGTTCAAAGCTTTACACACTGAGGAGTTAAGACTTGCTGGGTTTGGAGTACTCATTTTGAAAAGTTGTTACAAAATGTAATCTTTGTTGCCATCTCAGTTCTGGCAGAAGTGTACGATATTTCATATTTGCTTTTTACAACTGTGTTCATTTAAGGAATAAATTCCTATGTTGTATACATAACTGCAATTCAAAGACCATTTTTAAGATGTCACTAGATTTGGTATGTACTGCACGTGTGGTGCCTGTGTTCAAACATGGTCTCTCGTCTGAACACAGGCATGTCTTGAACTATGACCTATGAACTAATTAGCTATAACAGCAGGAATCTTTCTACTGATGACTGCTTAAATTGCCACAAATAGTTACAGCTGGAACTAGAGATCCTAGGAGATTCACCTTTTGTATTTTTTCCGTTCTAATCCCCTCATCAGCACCAAGCCCTCATTCAGTATTGACCTGTTTTGCCTCTCTCCAACATCCCAACATTTTCTGGCATGGGAGGTAAGCATCTGGGATTATAGGTTGTCATATTGAGGGCACTGGGGAGATTTTTATATTTTTCTTCTTCTAACTTCTCTACTTGTTGGCTGGCAGAACAATGCAGTCTCTGTGAAAGTTCATGCCTCCACATACTTGTGATTTTTGCTAAAGACTGAAGCTCTGCCTGGCAGGCTCACGTGTTTGGGTCTTGCTTTTTCAAATGTTCTTTGTCCATGGTATAACTCAACATATCTTACAACCTCTTAGCTCAAGAAATCTGGACAAAGCCAAAAAATAATAGGGGGGGGGGCAATGGCCCCAAAACAGGGACAGATTTTAAATATTGCTGTTATAATGATACCATTTGGTATCATTGATAGAACAAAAGGTTTTGGATTAGCAGGGCTTTTGTGAAGGATATGAAATCTGAAACTCAAATGTCTGTCATTATTTAGTGACTTCCATCTTCAACAGTTTCCAGGAAATCCACAAATGTTATGAGAAACAAAGCAAATATATTTGGCAAAAGTCTGGACAATTGAGAAGTCCCTCCTGCAGATGGAAACATAATATAGCCTTCCTCATGATGGGTTAGCTGGCACTATCCACTTACTGCTACCTCTCCCTAGCTGTCTCCTCCAGTGCCCAGACAAGTAACTCAACCCAGAGTTTTAGGGCTGTAGTCAGGGCTTTATCCCATTGCACCACAGAGCTGAAATGGGGCTAGTCAGAAGTTATGGGTACATCTGCAGCAGGAGCACATGCATTTAAAGTAACGGCATCATTAAATGTTGCATTGTTTTATCACAGTGGTTTAACTGAGCTTATTGACAGTATTCACTAGACGGATCCTGTCTGTAATGCCAGCAGTCAGGGTTTAGCTGATGTTCAGGTACCTGGAGGATGGAGGGTGCAATAGAGTGGTCTGGTCTAAATTCAAGACTATTCTTCTCAGATGTATGGCTATTGAGTTTGTCACCATGCATTGTGCCCTACAACAGACATACCATGTGGTTTAAATCATAGCTGGAGAAATGTCAGTGTGCATTAGGAAGGCAATAGTGAAAATAAATATACATCTGACACTTGATTTCAATATCTGTTGTGTCCTGGGGGGGGGGGGGTGCTAAAAAGTAGGATATAAAACAAAACTCCAGTATGCTTCTGGTGTGGAGGTAGCCAGAACCCTCAATGATCAACTCTTGGTTAGAACTACCCCATGAACTAACATACACACAGCTTCTTACCACCTAGGAAATTACACAGCATCCATCTGCTTGTCCAGCGCTAAATACCATTCTATGCAACTATGTCCCCATTCAGTTATGAACCCATGACCAAAAACTCCTCTTTGTCCACAAACCTATCAAATCTGCTGGGCATGATGTGTACTCATACCATGTTGCTAAGGCCTGGATCTCCTTACCTATAGCCATTAGGTCAATACCCTACATCCAGAGACTTCCTCACGAAAATGTGTCACTGTTCTTGCTCAACACCAGGATAAACTGCATCCCTAAATATGAACAAGTACCTGTTCATACCTTCCGCTTCCTTACTCTGTCTTCCTCACTCATTTCCTGACTTCAGTCAGTTTCTCTCCTGTAACGCTGTCTTTTTTCTTTCACTTCATATTGCAGTTCCGGTTTGTATTATATTAACTTACCTTTAATTTCTCTGAACTAGCTATGCGTTCTCTAAATATTAAATCATTATCATTTAAGTTGTATCTATTTTTAACCAATGCAGTCATATTGTTGTTTAATTTGATATAATTAATTAAACTGTGGATGTTTTTGTGTATTCTTTTTGAAGATTGTAAAATTATTGTTCTTAAAATGTATTACTTTGAAACTTTCCCCCCTGGTCTCCACTGAAAATGGACACCTACTCATCTGGACTTCCCAAGTGAATAACTGTCAATAAATAAATAAATAAATAAATAAATAAATAAATACATAAATAAATACATAAATACATAAAACATTGATTTTTGTTCATAAGATCATAGGATATTACAAGGCTAATGGCCCTACAGACTTTTTAAGCCTAGTCATTCATGACCCAATTTTCCCAATTATCAATACCTATGAGCTACAACAGCTTTGGTATATGCCTGTGCCTTAGGGCATCTACAAACTCCCCTGTCCATAAAGGCCACAGATGGAAAATAAGAGTGAATGTGTGATTTCCAATCCATTGGTCCCAACTGTATTTGAATAGGCTCAGGGAAGAGCTCTGTTTCACATGAATGAGGAGTCTGTTCCAGAGAAGGGATAATCTCTGAGACACATACCTGTCCCTCCAACATGGTTTCCTTACATCACAGACAAGGTTTAGATGCCTAGATGAGGTAATTCTATTGCTGTTTGTTTTATGAATGTGTAGCAGAACCATCAGGGCTGGATCAGAGAATGCCTTGTAGGTTAAGTATAGATGACCCCTCAGTAGTATGTAGGAGATGAAGTACAAGTCAAGGACAAAGCTTTGAGGTGGTCAACAAAGAACATAGTTACACCCTGTGTTCTTTTAGTGAGGACTGTCTGTGGCTGCTCCAGCTATTGCCAGGTGCACGCTGAAGGGTGCATTGTACTTGATTATTGGTCTAGTCAGGGCCGAGTACAGTGGGACTGTAATGTCCTTAGAGTTGGATGCCATGCCTTTACTTATACAATGCACAACATAGAAGGACTTTCTCACTACCATGGACACATGGTGATCAAAGTTCATGTTACTCTTTACCTGAGTTTCCAAGTCCTTTACCACTGAATTTTCTTTTAGGGGAGTGTTATCAATATTGTTATTTGCAGGGGGTGGTCATAGGTTCATAGGTTCATAGGTTCATACTAGGCTATCTGCCCTAGGGCATTTATAAGCCTAGCCAGAGTGTGTTTGGCTTTAGCCACCCATTTTAAATGAATTTTGCTATGCCCTTTTTCGAGGTTAGTATACTGTGCCTCTGTCTAACAGTGACACAGAAGTGATACCCGGGTAAACCTACGATCTCCCATCCACTCATCAAGATTCCTCTTGAAGAGAGTCAATGAGGGACTCTGCCTAACCTGGACTGGGATTTTATTCCAGAGTGAAGGGAGCCTCTGGGTTATGAATCTGTCCCTCCAGCATGTCCTATTTATTTCAGTGCTGAGGTTCAAGTCTCTCTAGCGCGTAGCTCGATGGGATTTGGATTTTCTGAGGTGCAGCATGTCCATTAATTCCAGGTTGCACATGGCTTTATATGTCAGGCACAGATCGCCTCTGAGCAGGCGGTATGCCACTGAGTAGAGCTGGAGTTTCTTTAACCGGGCAGCATATGGCATCTGTTTGAGCCCTTTGATCCTCTTGGTGAGGTACTTTTGGGGTCTTTCCAGTTTCTGCAGGTGTCTGGTAAGGTACATCCCAAAAGGGGCATTGTACTCAATTATGGGCCTGATGAGGGATGAGTAAAGAGGCACAATGACCTCCCCTGATCTAGATGTGATTCCCTTCATGATTAGGTGGGCTATATAAAATGTTTTTCTAACCACTTTGGCCACGTGGTTGTCAAATGAGAGATTGCTATCAACTTGGGTCCCCAGGTCCCTAATTACTTCTTCCATACTTAATGGATTACCACCTATGTGGTAATTTCTGGGCACTTTGTTTTTGCCAATGGGGATGACTATACACTTTTTGGCGTTTAGCTTGAGGCCATGGCTCTGGCACCAGTTGTCTGTTTCTATGAGGCCCTTTTGGAGGATGCTTGTGTCGGCTGGAGAGTCTATTATGGCGCCCAGTTTGCAGTTATCTGCGAACTTGGTCAGCCACAGTCCTTCCATGTTAGCCTGTACCTCCGAGAAATATATACTGAACAATAGAGGTCCCAGGACTGAGCCTTGTGGGACGCCACTTGTAACTGGTTTGGAGTCTGACATGGCTCCAGCAATTCTAACCATGTGGGTTCTGTCCTTGAGCCAGTTTGCAACCCATCTAGTGACATAGGGGTTTATATTTAAGCTGGTGAGCTTATCTATAATGCCCAAGTGGGGTATTGTATCGAAGGCTTTTGCAAGGTCCAGATAGGCTGTGTGGACCACCTTCCCCTCGTCAATGGCCTTGTTGACTGTTTCAAAGAAATTGACCAGGTTTAAGAGGCAGGATCTGCCCTTAACAAAGCCGAACTGGGTAGGATCCAGTGTCTGTAGGTCCCCAATATCTTTATTTATGAGGTCCATGATGATCCTTTCCATAGCTTTGCAGACCAAGCTAGTCAAGCTTATGGGGCAATACTTTCCAGGATCCGTTGAGGCACCACCTTTGTGGAGAGGGACCACTGTTGCTGTATGCCACTCTTTGGGTACATATCCTGTAGTAAGCCTGAGACTGAACAGTAGTTTTATGTTTGGGTTTAGTTCTTCTTGGAGTTCATGTAGGACGCAGCCCGGGACACCGTCTGGTCCCATTGATGCTGTGTTTTTTGCTTTGGAGAGGGTGGCTCTTACCTGAGCATCTGAGATGTCAGGGGGGCAGCACTCTGCTGGGATAGATATTTGCCCTTTTGGTGGGGAAGGGGGGGGGAGAAGTTTGCGCTGAACCTGTCAGCTAGGATGTTGGCAATGTCTGTGGGTTCGGTGTATTTTTTGTCATTTTGGACTAATTCTGAGCATATCTGGGAATTCCCACCCAGGTTCCTAACATAACTAAAGAAAGCCTTGTGATTATCCTTAGTGCCCTGTGCAATTTTTCTCTCGAAGCTGGCCTTAGACGATTTTATGTGTGCCCATAGTTTTTTGCTAATACTGATCAGAGATGCCTTCCCTTTTTGGGATTTTGCTCTATCATGTAGTAGCTTCCTCCTTCTATTGTATAGTTTGTTTATGGCTGGGATCCACCAGACAGGGCGCCTAACTTTGGAGGATTGGGTCTTGGTTTTATTTGAGATTGCATGATCCATGCATTCCTGAAGGTGTTCATAGAATGCGTTTATAAAGGATTCTGCGGTCTGGGCCATATTTTCCACAGGCCCGGGGGCTTTGAAGGATTCCACCTCGGTTTTGAGGAGTGTGAAATTTGCTTTAGAGAAGTTTTTCACTGTATTTTTCTGGGCAGGGGCTGGGGTCGGGATGTGAATATCTAGTGAGATTAGTTTATGGTCTGATCTTACCAGTGAGGGATACACTTCTGGTCTGGAGCATAGAGTCCCCATGTTGGTGATGATCAGGTCCAGTATGTTTTCCCCTCTTGTGGGAGTGGCAACAAATTGTTCCATAGCATTTGAGTTTATAAATTCTAGGAACCTTTGGGCTAGGGTGTTGGAGCTAGAGTAATGCTCCCAGTCTATGTTAGGGTAGTTGAAGTCACCCAATATAATGGTGTTCGAAGAGACCTTCATATTTTCCAGTGTTCTCAGGAAGGCCGAGTGGGGTTCCTGGGTTTGGGAGGGTGGTCTGAAGCAGGCTATAAACTGGAAGGCAGTTTTACCCACTGTTAGTTGCACATGGATAGTCTCTGATGCTTCGTGCTGTGCCACCAACCTGGAGGTGTGGGCATCTTTGACGAATATTGATACTCCCCCTCCTTTTGTGGTTCGGTCCAAGTTTTGGGGCTGAAAAACATGGTATGAGGTATAGGTTCATAGGTTCATAGATTAGTACTAAGCTAACTGCCCTTGCAAGCCATTTTAAGCTTAGCCAATTATCCCTCCTGAGACTCAAACCCTGCACCTTGTGTTTGTAAGGCAAACGCCTTAACCATTAGGCCACCCTCCCAACTATATATAACTTGGTAGTGCTGGGGTGCTCGCGGGAGCCTTGAACCAGGTTTCTGTTACTGCACAGATATCGATGTTCTCCATGCTAAGGAGAGTTTCGAGTGCGTGCATCTTGAGGTTTAGACTTCTGGTGTTGAGTAGCATTACTCTTAGTTTCATGGTCATATTCTTCATCAGTCATATTCCCAAAGGGTATAATTATGCATTTTTTGACTGGGTTTAGGCCATGGTTTTGGCACCAGTTATTTGTCTGTGTCAGACCTTACTGGAAAATATCTACATCTTTAGGGGATTCAGTAATTGCACCCAGCTTGCAGTCATCAGCAAATTTGGTCAACCAAAGGCCTTCTACATTTGCCTTGACTTCAGAGAAGTATATTCCAAACAGGAGAGGTCCCAATACCAAGCCCTGTGGGACACCACTCTTGTTGGAGGTAGATTCCCCACCTTAGCTTCAAGTGTCCTATCTGTGAGTCATTTGACTATCCATTGGGTGATATAGGGATTTATGCCTAAATCTGTGAGTTTGTCTATAGTACCTGAGTGAGGTATTATGTCAAATGCCTCTGTCAGGTCAAGGTAGGCAGTATGTACTATTTTGACTTTGTCCATGGCTCTAGTGACTGTCTCAAAAAAGTCCACCAGGATTAGCAACCATGATCTGCCCTTGACAATTCCAAACTGGATGGGTCTAGTGTTTGAAGATTTCCTATGTCTTTGTTTATCATGTCCATGATAATTCTTTCCATGGCCTTGCAAATAAGACTAGTCAAACTTATGGGTCTCTAGTTCCCTAGGTTGCTGGCGGTCTGTCTTTGTGTTGAAGGCTGACTGTTGCAGTCCTCCATTCCCTAGGGTTGAAGCCTGTCTGGAGGTTGTGGTTGAATAGAGATTCTAGTGGACCTGACAGGTCATTTTTCAAGTTATTTAGGAGGCATCCTGAAATATTATCAGGACCCATGGATGCAGTAATTTTAACTCTGGAGAGTGCAGTGAGGATCTGTTCTTTACTGGTAGCTGGGGAGAAATGGTAGAGGGTATTTTCTCTGGGGAATGGAGGTGATAGGATGGTAAAATTTGACATAAATATATCTGCAGCAAATTTTTTGTTGTACAAGCTATTTTACTGGGGGTCCACAAAGGGACTTGTTTTTGGAGTTTGCCCCAAGTTTATTTAATTTTGGTTCTGCTGTTTTATGCAGTTACTTACATACTTGTACAAGGTTTCCATAAACACTTCCATATAGGCCACCATGTTCTTTGTGTTTGAGAGGATTGGAATTTAGCTATGCCATCACTTAATAGCAGGTAGTTAGCCTTGGGAAAGTTCTAAAAGGAGCTGGGGTTTGCTGGGAGTTCAACTTTATATTTTACACCCCTAGTAGGTATGCACACTAGCTGTACCAGAGTGTTTGCATTAACAAAATCCAGGGATTTTCAAGTCTGCATGTTAATGGTTGTGTATGTATCCACATTTATGGTGAGATAGTTGAAATCACTCATGAATATAGTGTTGGGATGAATTGAGAGTGACTCCAGTATATACAGTATGTGGTATAGTTATCCTGGGTCACAGATAGGGACCTATATCTAGGAAGGATATGGCTTGGGACTTTACCTAAGGTTAAGTGGACGTGGAGTAGCATAAGAAAGTCATATTGTTTGACCAGTCTTGAGGTTTGCTTACC